>NC_091162.1:35509860-35605362 GCF_040958095.1 Procambarus clarkii
AAATGAAATGAAAAAAATAAAAAAATAAACTATACTCATGAAATGAACAGTATGGTAAACAACACAGCTCAATTTCAATGCAATGTCACACAAAATTATTAAATCGAAATGAAAATAAATTGAAATCTATGAAAATTCAAATTATCAATACAATCGGAAATATTGAAATAATATCGCAACATAATATAGTGTGGGTTGCTCTTACGTGCAACAGACGGTGCTGTTTTTCAAAAAAGGCATGGTTTTACCTGTCACAAGTGTGGCATCTATACTTATACTCACGAAATGAACGGTATGGTAAACAACATAGCTCAATTGCAATGCAATGTCACAATAACATTTAATAACAATAATAACTAACATTTAAATATACTTTAAGATATAATCTAGAAGAAAATAAGAACATTGAAACGGTTCATGAACTCGATTTCAATAAAGGACACTATGGGGAACTTTGAAAAACAGTTAATGAGTATAATTAGACAGACTTGTTGCTAGGCAGAGGAGTAAATAATGAGATATATGGCAAATTTTGCAAAATATACGGCACACAAACATTCATACCCAAACAAAGCAAAATGCTAGGTAAGAACAAAGCAGTTGGCCCGTAGGGGAAAGGAGATACCCACAAGACTGGAATACAAGTCATTAACAAGCACACAAGTACTACACTACACAACAACCGCACTACTACCAGAACTGGACGAATCACTACCAAAACAACACATTGCACATCACTACCAAAACAACACAACACAAGCATTGGCAAAGAATTATAGACCAGTTGCACTAACATCCCACATAATAAAATTATTTGAGAGTGATCAGGAGTCAGATTACTAGTTTTATAGAGACCAATGACCTCCACAATCCAGGCCAACAAGGATTTAGAGCAGTTTCTATGATCGAGCCACTGAGATCTATAAAGAATTCTGATCAAGAAAGAGATCTAGGGGTGGTTTTAGATAGAAAACTATAACCTGAGGATCATATTAAGAACATTCTGCGAGGGGCCTATGCTACACTTTTTAACTTTAGAATTGCTTTTAAATACATAGGTCAAAAAGTTTTAAAAGTTTTAAAAGTTTTTTAAACCTCTCGTGTATCATGAGTGTGTTAAAGCATCAGATGGTGCATTCAGATGATGAATATTACCTAGTTCCTTCATCTGGGAAGAATGAACACATATTGGTGCATTCGGTGAATAAAACTAACTACTGTAGTTTAATTGATCAACAGACTGTATATCATATGCAGACTGTATGTGGATCTGCGGGCCACTCCAAACAACACCCTGGTGGACCAAGCTCCACCAGGGCTAAAGCACAAAGTGATATAGATGTGATAGAGAAACTAGGTCAAATGGAGGAGTAGGTCTGTATATTAAACAGCACCTGACGTGCACAGAGCTACTAAACTCAATGTGGTGGTAGAGTGGTGGGGGGGGGGGGGGAAACATTGCAGAAAAAAACAAAAATACAATTTGGTCAACAAAACAGCATTGTTTAAAATAGAAGACATGGGTTGTCATTTTGGGGGTAAGGTAGGTTACATTGAGTTAATTAGTTAGTACTTAGTTTTTATCTTAAACTGGTTGGGAGAGGTACAGTGTTGCTGTGCTGGTGAAAGAACACCTAAAGGTAAATTAAATAATGATTGCGAATCCACAAGAAGTTGACATAATATCGCTAGAGATCTGCAATCAGGATGATAAACTTTCCTTAAAGAATTTGACAAACACTTGCTGATAGGACATGAAGTAAATGAAATGTATGTCAAGTTTTGTGAAATATATGATAAAAGCACAACAAAATTTGTACCAAAGGAGAGATGCAGAACTAGGAAAAGGGGTTTGTTCAACAGAAATTGCGAGAGGGCCTGAGACCCAAACACACACAAATGGAATCA
Organism: Procambarus clarkii; assembly: GCF_040958095.1. Classification (NCBI taxonomy): domain Eukaryota; kingdom Metazoa; phylum Arthropoda; class Malacostraca; order Decapoda; family Cambaridae; genus Procambarus; species Procambarus clarkii. Next base: position 35,511,769 of record NC_091162.1, read on the forward strand.
ATATATAGCAAGAGGCCAAACCCCCAAACATACAAGCGATGCAAAGATGCGAGAAACAGCAGCAGCATTAAGGAGAGGGACTTAAGGACCATAAATAAAGTGTGAAAATAAACTCGAGTAAATTTTTTTAACTACTCTCGACAGTGAAGAAAAACAAATATTCAGACGATTTGTGTTAGAATCATTAATCTTACACTTTCGGTCATATTCAACAACACAAATACATACACACACATTCCTGTTGCTGTAGCAAGTGAAGAATTACACACACAGATCACAATAACGTGATGCATCAAATGAACAAATCCACAAGGGCCGTGACGAGGATTCGAACCTGCGTCCGGGAGCATCCCAGACACTGCCTTAATCGACTGAGCTACAACAGGGTAAAAGGGTTGAAACCGAAGTTCTACTGAACTTACTGGATCCCATAGCCTCTCCGAGGCACAAACCAGGCTTTTACACAACCCCCCCCCCCCCCTGCACCCGAGCTATGTCAACAGGCCGTTCTCCCTCTTCGCCCTTCCGAATGCACCATATCAGTAAATTTTTTAATAATCTTTTAAAAATAGTAAATGCCACTATTTTTGCAAAATTATTACGAGATCTATTATTCTATAGAATAATGCATATAAATGCATATATGCATATAAATACAAAACATAAATACAAAACAAGTAAATGTAAATAATTTTACCTTGCACCTAGATCCACCAAGCCTGTATGGCGCGCGTTTCAGTACTTCGGAAATCTAGAACTATCTTGAATCTCTAATCTGCAATGAAACAATACATATTATTGCACTTACCAAAACATGGATGAATGTAGAAAATACAGAACTATTAGCTGAATATCAAATAAATGGATTTAATCTATTTCACACAGATAGATATATTAGATATTATATTATATTCCTTTCCTCCCTAGAATCTGGATGTAGCAGGTGCTCAATTGTCAAAAGTGAAAAATTTGGTTTATTTAACATACACGCCATAGACCGGCTTGGGAAAAAAAGTTCGTAAAACCCAGGGGCCATAGACCGGCTATGAAAGAAAATTTGAGAAAACCCTGGGGCCATAGAACGGCTATTTAATCCCCTTGAACGGACCTGTGCATGGACCACTGAGGCATAAAAAAAAACACGGGCCATAGACCGGCTTGGGAAAAAGAAGTTCGTAAAACCCTGGGGCCATAGAACGGCTATTTAATCCCCTTGAACGGACATGTGCATGGACCACTGAGGCATCGAAAAAAAACATGGGCCATAGACCGGCTTGGGAAAACAAGCTAGGTTAGGCTAGGTAAAAAAGAAAGGAGCTAGGTTAGACTATGTATGTTTAAATCTCTGATTTAAACAGAGCCAGTGTTCAGTCAAATAACTGAATTTATCAAATCTTATCCTTGTATAATATACAAGCTGATGTGAGATCCCTGTCTACAGGTGGACTGGAACTTCTATCAACTAATCCATACATCAAACCTGTCCCTTACAGCCCACAATCTATCATTAGGAAAACCATGTGAGAAATCTTTAAGGAATTCTGATAAAGAAAGAGATCTAGGGGTGGTTCTAAATAGAAAACTATCACCTGAGGACCACATAAAGAACATTGTGTGAGGAGCCTATGCCATGCATTCCAACTTCAACAGCATGTTGTGGGGTGCCGATATTGTGTGCTAGGTTAGGCTAGGTTAGGCTAGGTAAAAAAGAAAGGAGCTAGGTTAGACTATGTATGTTTAAATCTCTGATTTAAACAGAGCCAGTGTTCAGTCAAATAACTGAATTTATCAAATCTTATCCTTGTATAATATACAAGCTGATGTGAGATCCCTGTCTACAGGTGGACTGGAACTTCTATCAACTAATCCATACATCAAACCTGTCCCTTACAGCCCACAATCTATCATTAGGAAAACCATGTGAGAAATCTTTAAGGAATTCTGATAAAGAAAGAGATCTAGGGGTGGTTCTAAATAGAAAACTATCACCTGAGGACCACATAAAGAACATTGTGTGAGGAGCCTATGCCATGCATTCCAACTTCAACAGCATGTTGTGGGGTGCCGATATTGTGTGCTAGGTTAGGCTAGGTTAGGCTAGGTAAAAAAGAAAGGAGCTAGGTTAGACTATGTATGTTTAAATCTCTGATTTAAACAGAGCCAGTGTTCAGTCAAATAACTGAATTTATCAAATCTTATCCTTGTATAATATACAAGCTGATGCGAGATCCCTGTCTACAGGTGGACTGGAACTTCTATCAACTAATCCATACATCAAACCTGTCCCTTACAGCCCACAATCTATCATTAGGAAAACCATGTGAGAAATCTTTAAGGAATTCTGATAAAGAAAGAGATCTAGGGGTGGTTCTAAATAGAAAACTATCACCTGAGGACCACATAAAGAACATTGTGTGAGGAGCCTATGCCATGCATTCCAACTTCAACAGCATGTTGTGGGGTGCCGATATTGTGTGCTAGGTTAGGCTAGGTTAGGCTAGGTAAAAAAGAAAGGAGCTAGGTTAGACTATGTATGTTTAAATCTCTGATTTAAACAGAGCCAGTGTTCAGTCAAATAACTGAATTTATCAAATCTTATCCTTGTATAATATACAAGCTGATGTGAGATCCCTGTCTACAGGTGGACTGGAACTTCTATCAACTAATCCATACATCAAACCTGTCCCTTACAGCCCACAATCTATCATTAGGAAAACCATGTGAGAAATCTTTAAGGAATTCTGATAAAGAAAGAGATCTAGGGGTGGTTCTAAATAGAAAACTATCACCTGAGGACCACATAAAGAACACTGTGTGAGGAGCCTATGCCATGCATTCCAACTTCAACAGCATGTTGTGGGGTGCCGATATTGTGTGCCATGACATGTAAACCAATCAAGCCCACAAATACGTCAACATGGACCAGCATTACACCGTCTAACATACTCTGTCAGATGTAACAACTAAATTTGTGAATTCAAGACCTAATCTATTGCATAACACAGTGTTAGTACGAGAAAAACATTACTTACATTCGAAGCCGTGTTTTAAAATGGCGGCGGTCTTGTACTGACGCTCCACACTGTGTGTTCGTTTGCGTATGATGAACGTGTGACAATTTACTACAACAATTATTTAATTATTCTTATTCTTTATTTTAATATTTTTAGGGTACATGAAATTTCAAACTTATTTGCACACAATAATATAATTGCATTGTCATAACCTTTATATATTAGGGAAAATACGATGACATGAACGAAGTCAAAGTGAAGTTGAAGTCAAAGTCATTCGCCGAACGTATTAGTCATTTTTTTTCTCCCAAACGATAGGGGTAACAAATCCACAGAGAATATAAGTGTACAGTAAAGTCAATTTTATTCAGGAAAGTACATACATAGTTGATTTACAAACATAATGTTGGATTTATAGATAGAGCTAGTGCATACAATACCTAAAGCCACTATAGTAGGCCTATAGCATTTCAGGCAACCGGGCAGTATATATGGACCCCTTACTCAAATCTCTGAATATGTTAGATATTAAGTCCCTGCACATACTCTCATGTGTATTTTATATATATAAAACGCTGCACTGTAATGTCAATCCTGACCTTAAAAGCTTCCTAGAAGGTTGTAACAGATCCCATGAGCACCACACCAGAAACAAATACCTATTTTATATTCCAAGAGTACGACTTAGTCAAACTAGAAATGCTTTACAAATCAAGAGACCTCGAATGTGGAATGACCTTCCCAATTATGTTAAAAACTGTACCTCTCCCAACCAGTTTAAGATAAATAAAGATAAATTTATAAGTTAAGAAAAATTCCACAAATCAACAACCCTGTTACTGACCCTGTATTTACCCAAGTCTTTCCTAAATCTAAACTTATCCAATTTATACCCATTGTTTCGTGTTCTATCTTGTGTTGACAATTTTAATACCCTATTAATATCCCCTTTGTTATATCTATTCAGGAAATTGTGGTTGATCTCGAACCCATTGATAATGTGACGACTTATACAGAATTTTGTAACTATATCATCAAGATTGTAACCAGCTTAGCTAAATGTAGTGTGGGGTTCAGTCCCTAAGCCCATATATGTGCCTCTCTAACCATTTAGGTTACAGGGCAAAAACATAAAAACAAAGGTAACTGCAGAAGGCCTATTGGCCCATACCAGGCAGCTCCTATCTATAACAGATAAACACTAAGTACTACCTAATTAACTCAATGTAACCTACCAACCTAACCCCCAAAATGTCAATCCATATCTTTTATTTTAAACAATGCTGTTTTGTTGACCAAATTGTATTTTTACTCTTTTTCTGTCATGTTTCTCCCACCCCTGTTTTTTCCCTTTTTTCTTATTTTTTCTCAACATAATTCATACTTTAATTATGCGGATCAGGACATCACCTGATCAAACACATCAAACATCGTTTGACCACCATCAAACACACACAATTCGTGTGTGTTTGACGCTCACTGATATGTACCAGCGTTGTTTTATATATGGTGCTATTCTATCTTACGCTTTGTTGCTCTTTTTTACCTACGGGCTCATAGAACATTCTATTGCGAAAACATTGGCACAAAAATGAATGACGTACATACAATAATAATGTCAGGACAGTGATATAATTATAAACTTTCAAAGCACTGTATCGCCCATGTGTCGTCTTGTCACCAATACTGGGTAACAGTTCCGCCACTTCCCACACTCTTGCGGGTGGGCAGCGACCATTATTCTACGTTTATATTCATATCACCGTGTTGGGAATTTCATTGCGAGTACATTGATACCAAAATTAACGCTGTAGGACAAGTGTGGAAGTGATAACAATCCCAAGAGTAAAAACATTTTGTTGCTCTTGGGCACTCACGGCGAGTCATCTACGTAGGTATTTATTGGGTGCTGGTATTCATATAACTTTTGGTGACCGTTTTTGCTGATTTTCTTCTAGAGAATGTTATTGCGAACACGTTGGTACCAAAATGAAATACATAGCTCGAGAACTAAGGTCAGGAGAGTAAAAAGAGTATACACATTTTTGTTTTGACGCTTAATTAAGGTTATTGTGAGTACTCATCGCCTGCCTAGAAACTGGAACTAGTAATTCCATCTATCATACATATCATACAAGAGGAGCCACACATCTATGGATCATCCAATAAAATCAGCAGACTTCTAGATGTTACTACTGCTCGGCTTAGACTCGGTTACAAGTATCTCTGGGAATTCTCATTATCTGCTGATGTAGACCTGACCAAATGTAAACTGTGTCAACAAAATTATTCGCACACCCTCCGTCACTATGTGATGGAGTGCGAAAAGATACATGAATTTAGAGACAATTCTATAACCAATGTTCCAGCGATGTGTCAATATTTCATTCAAAATGATCTGCTACCAGAAATTTTAGCCAAATATCCCCAGTTTGCTAACTGTAGATAACAACTAAGTGATTGTAACCTATCCACCGCTGCCCACTGGATGGGGGACGGTGTGCAGGACAAACATATAAATTTTGATACTAGCTCTCCACATATGTCAGTTGCTTAATTTAGAACCTGTACTTGAGGTCGATCTCGAACCCATTGTTGATGTGATGACTTATATTGAATTTTGTAACTAGCTCATCAAGATTGTAACTTGCTTAGCTAAATGAATTGTGGGGTTCAGTCCCTGAGCCCATTATGTGCCTCTGTAACTCTTTCCACAACCGCCCACAAGATGGGTATGGGGTGCATAATGGGGTGGGGTGTCTTGGCCAAACGTGCCACATCAAAACCACAAGTTGACATTGAATGTGAATTAACAATGAGACAAGTAAGATTTATACTAATACATTTATACTAACTCTGTTGAGCGTTGACCATTTATACATCAAATCTGTTGATGTGAGCACTTTAGTTTAGTCTGCCGTTTAAAGAAAAAAAGAGCATATCAATGGTATATCACAGAAAACGAATTTATCATAAACTCATGTATTTGTCTTATCATATTGAACTGCATTCATATTTTTAATATATAACAATATGAATATACAAATTTCTGTAAATCCCCTACCTTGTTGGAATCTGTGGAAATGAATGAGCAAATGTGCTGGCTGAAGGCGCTGAAGGAAACCACATTGGTTTCATTTTGGATACAAATGTCCATGGAAATTCAAAATGGAAACTAATTATATAGTTGAACCTGCAGAGACGAGTTTAAGAATCTGTGTTGAGAGTGATGGACACAGCCTTCACAATTATACTTCAGAGAATGTAAACATCTAAGAGTCATTAGAAATATGTGTAGAATAATAAACCCTACATTGTTTGAGTTAGGGAAAACACCATTTGTGATATATAGATACTATAGCTGTTCCTAAAGATTCACCCTTTTTTGCACCAGCAAGATAACATATAAGATTTTAAGAGTTGACGAATGTTAATATTCTTGTTTGATAAACTGTGAACTTGAGACATAGTTAATAAGAACATATTAACACAACAAAATGTTTTCAGAATCCTTAACACCACTTTCCAACAACTTATATAATTTATATAAATTATTTTAGAGAATAATACATAAATTATATATTTAAACATGATATAGTGTTTAGTGGAATGTATAAGGAGTCAAATTGTGTTAAAAAGAGCAATTTTTAGAAAATTTGGAAAAATACTTTTTTCTGTTCAAATTATAACTAAATGGATTATAAAGGTTTCACTCAGCCAATATATATCATTCACAATTTATTAATGAATTTTACAAAAAAACACCATAAATTTTATATTTAAACATGTAAAAACTATTTGTTTTACATTTGGAAGAAAATAATTGTAGAAAAACAATTTATAATTAAACCTTTGTGTTTGGATTTTTTGAGTAAAAGTTTCTCAAAGGCTTTCCTGCACCATTCTCAATGCAAATCATTCCCACACCTATGGCAAGAGATAGGCGAACGTTGTGTAGATGATTTGTGTTTGCTGGGCAAGGACGCAATAATTATGCACATTCTTCTCTCCTGCTACACCGAGCTTGTCCACACACTGCCTACATCTTTTAGTACCAGACTACAATTTCCACAGTCAACAATGTAGTACTCGGCGTGTACAGTCCTAATCAACCCAAGACGCTACAGCTTCGACACAGAGCAGACAGCAGACTACGACCGCATCGAGCCGCCACGCTCTCGCTCCCCGAGTTTAGACACTCACAATTCTCAATCGAGCCGCCACGCTCTCGCTCCCCGAGTTTAGACACTCACAATTCTCAATCGAGCCGCCACGCTCTCCCACATAGAGCTCCACGACTCCGGCCTCACTCAGCTCTCTGCTCTGCTCCAGGCTTCGTCTCAACGTCTGCAACACTGCTAAATCCAGAGACACATCCGCCGACTACGCAGTTCACTTTTCGACCACAGTTACCAGCAGCACCGCCACCTACGACAACGGACGATCCTGTACGACCTCCCATGTTACAACCCCAGTTACCAGCTGCACCACAACCTGATCCTACGACGACGGACGATCCTGTGCGACCTCCCACCCTACGACCCCAGTTAGATGACATCAGCGAAGAGGAGGAAGTTAACTTTGATGGTTATGTAACGCGAGCAGGGCGTACAATTCACCGACCAGCTAAGTTCCGTGATCAAGTATTTTTCCTTTCATCCCCTGGGAGGGGGAGTTCTGTAGCGAGTAGATTATCCCAATAATATACTCGCTCCAAATATAGTGTTAATATTCCTGTCAACCTTTGGAGATGAATGAGGTGAGGCGTTGCCCGGGCAACACGGTGAGGTGTTGCCCGAGCAATATAAGCAGCAAGAATAGCAAACATTAACTAGTCTACTTTCAAGTGTGGTCTAGAGCAGACACTTACGAGATACTGTACCAACGCTCAGTGCGCTCAACTCACACCAACGTATCACCTGTGTACTTCTGTATATTCGACCAAATATATATATAGTATCTTAGTGTCTGTGTTTATTTGTCACCATACTTTACGTAACAATAGAACCGTTACAACCTCAATCGTGAAGAGATCCAGCTGGGTGTCCAGTCAGTAAAAATGAATCCTTTGCTAGATGAGCTGGACCCTAGGCTAACACACAACCGTTCTGCGGAAACAAGAATTTTTAGTTTTGGCACTCAAAAATTAAATTTTTTCAATTAACTGTTCCTCCGGGTCAGGCCAACCACTTGTTATGATAATGGTGGGCTTGCTATGGGGGAACTGGTACTATTAAGGGGTAAGGGTAGTTAGAAAACAGAGTTATCAAATATGGGAGAGCTAAAAGGCCCGGCCCCCAAATAAAACTATAAGCAGTGCTGAATACTTGGCTACACACAAGGTCAGCCTAGAGGTTGATTAATGCACTCCCACACAGGAAGAAGGAATACTCTGTTCTAGCTTACTTATTTATTACCCCTTTAACAACCCCCCATATACACTCACACCAATAACAATAATAAAAATTACTTTACCACACTATCTTACGTTAAAAGCCTTGGTCCACTTAGGCAGGATACAAGGTTTACACTAAGAACAAGCTAGGGTAAAGTACTACTGGATAAGCACTGAAGTTGGATGCAGCTTAGGGTAGTGAGACCACGTGGTACCCTAATACCAAAACACAACACTTAGGGGTACCCAAAACACTGGCAAATATTACCCCCAGGTCTCACCAGTCGTTACTACCAGAGTAGGCACACTTAAAACGCCGTACTTAACTTAATGGTACAGGAACTTAAGGTAAGGGAAATAAGTAAGAGGAGAAGGGAGGAGTTTAGATTTAGGAAAGACTTGGGTAATTACTGGTTCAGTAACAGGGTTGTTGATTTGTGGAACCAATTGCCGCGTAACGTGGTGGAGGTGGGGTCCCTCAATTGTTTCAAGCGCGGGTTGGACAAGTATATGAGTGGGATTGGGGGGTTATAGATAGGAGCTGCCTCGTATGGGCCAATAGGCCTTCTGTAGTTACCTTTGTTCTTATGTTCTTATGTTCTTAGGAGAGTAGGGGTGCAGCCACAGAGTAGGTCTCGTCCCCACGAACGCCAGCCAGAAGAAGAACGCTCCCAGCGACCAGCTCAGGCCTCCCGCATGTGGTGGTGCCGGGAGGAGCCTAATTGATCGTGCAGCTAAGCACATTAAAAATCTTCCCCTATGCAACATATTGTTACTTTACAGATGATTAAAGTATTAGAAAACATAGTTGGTGCCTATGTTATTATTTAATAATCAACCCCCAGCTCAGTCTTTAAATACTCTTTGAGAAACAAGAATAGTCTTACTTCTGGCAGGGAAGATACAAACAATTTCAGCTCGTGATGCGTTCAACTATACTATAGGAAAGTTTAATAACTCATTTTTGGCCTCTGGTTTCCACTGAGGAACCCAGGGTCGTAACAACAATGATAAGGTTGTTTGATACTACATAAAAATTAGGAGATTGGGTAATACTAGGTACAGAGCAAATTTAAAGCTCAGTGTAGGAAACTAAGAAGATGAAATTAGGTACTTTTTGGTTTTGCTTTTAAATAAGGCAAACGTTTTACAGTTTTTCAATTCACTAGGGAGTGAGTTCCATAGACTAGGTCCCTTAATTTGCATAGAGTGTTTACACAGATTAAGTTTGACCCTGGGGATATCAAAGAGATATTTATTTCAGGTGTGGTGATAATGGGTCCTATTACATCTGTCCAGGGAGAGTTTCAGAGCATGGTTTGCATTTAAGAACAGGGTTTTGTAAATGTAGCTGACACAAGAGAATGTGTGGAGGGAGTTAATATTTAGCAAGTTTAGGGATTTAAACAAGGGAGCTGAGTGTTGTCTGAAAGCAGAGTTAGTTATTATTCTGATAGCAGATTTTTGCTGCGTGATGATGGGCTTAAGGTGGTTTGCAGTGGTAGACTCCCATGCACAGATACCATAATTAAGATAGGGGTAGATTAGTGCATAATATAGTGAGAGGAGAGAAGAATTAGGAACATAATATCTGATTTTGGAGAGTATACCAACTGTCTTAGAGACTTTCTTAGTTATGTGTTGAATGTGGGTGCTGAAGTTGAGTCTCTTGTCTAGGAATAGGCCAAGAAACTTACCATCATTTTTATTACTGATGTTAATGTTGTCTATCTGTAGCTGAATTGCATTTGATGATTTGCTTCCAAATAAGGTGTAGTAAGTCTTTTCAATGTTTAATGTTAGTTTGTTCGTTGACATCCATAAGTGGACTTTTTTAAATTCATTATTCACAACATTATTTAGTGTAACACGCTTCCACTACACATAAGGGGCATAACTGGCCGACCCCTCACAGTGTTCAAGAGAGAACTGGATAAGCACCTCCAAAGGATACCTGATCAACCAGGCTGTGACTCGTACGTCAGGCTGCGAGCAGCCGCGTCCAACAGCCTGGTTGATCAGTCCGGCAACCAAGAGGCCTGGTCGACGACCGGGCCGCAGGGACGCTAAGCCCCTGAAGCACCTCAAGGTAACCTCAAGGTAAGGTGTATGTGTGTTGAGGTCTGAATAGATAAGGGTAGTATCGTCAGCAAACAATATAGGTTTGAGAATATTAGAGACATTAGGCAGATCGTTTATATATATAAGAAATAGAAGAGGTCCTAAGATACTGCCCTGTGGCACTCCAACGGTAATTGGTAGAGTGGAAGAAGTTGTATCATTGATGGTTACATATTGGTGTCTGTCACTAAGATAGGATCGAATGTAGTCAAGAGCAAGGCCTCGGATTCCATAATACTGGAGTTTAAGTAAGAGGTAGTTGTGATTAACAGTATCAAAGGCTTTTCTTAGGTCAATGAAGAGTCCAATCGGAAACTCATTTTTGTCAAGGGCTGAGTAGATAATGTCAAGGAGACTAATGATTGCATCGTTGGTGCTCTTTTGGGAGCGGAAGCCAAACTGGCAGGGGCTGAGTATGTCGAATTTTACGAGGTAGGAATAGAGCTGTTTGTAAATAATTTTTTCAAATATTTTTGATAGAATGGGTAGATTTGATATTAGTCTATAATTGTTTATGTCCGCCGGATTGCCTCCTTTATGGACTGGCGTTACTCTTGCTTTTTTGAGGATATGAGGGAAGGTGTGACACTCTATAGATTTGTTGAACAATAGGGCTATGGGTGGGGCAAGGGCATGGGAGGCTCTCTTGTACACAATGGACGGAATTTCACTGGTGTTCCCTGCCTTGGTTTTTACAGAGTGTATGATGGACACAACATCTGCCGGGCTGATTGGTGAAAGGAGAAGAGAGTTTGGATAGCTGCCTGAGAGATATGTGTTAATATGTGTCTGAGTCTGTGGGATTTTACTGGCAAGATTAGCACCAACCGATGAAAAGAAACTATTAAATTCATTTGCCATTTCTAAATCAGTTGACGGTATATCCCCATCCTTGTAGAGTTTTATTTGGTTATGTGAGTGTTATTTAGTTCCTAGGATACTAGAGATTGTTTTGCAAGTGCTTTTCATGTTGCCTTTTGCTTCATTGAATCTATTCACATAATATGCAAGTTTTGCCTTTCTTATGATACTGGTAAACATTGATGAGTACCTTTTAGCTACTTCCTTTGAAACTAGTCCAATCCTAAGTTTCTTTTCATATTCATGTTTCTTGTTGATTGAGTTGAGAATGCCACTTGTGAGCCATGGATTGTTTAATCTTTTGTCAGTTACTTGCTTGGTAAGAAGGGGACAATGAAGGTTGTAGAGGCTTAGAGTTTTGGAGAGGAAGAGGTTAGCTAATTAATTTATATCCTGGGTATTATTGAATTCAGAATCCCAGTTAATATTGTGAAGTGCATCTGTAAGATTGCCAAAAGCTGATTCACTGTGTAGCCTAAATGAAAGTTTCTTGCTTTTTGGTGGTGTTATGTCCATGTTCGCTATGAGAAAGGTAGGATAGTGGTCAGTTGTTCTGTCGTAGATTATACCAGATACAAGGGGAGCTGTTATGTTTGTCCATATGTGGTCCAAGGTAGTGGCTGATGTTTGAGTGACTCGGGTAGGTTTGGTCTGGTCTGAAGGGTCTGAATAAAGGTCTGAAGTTGTTGACATCAGTGCGATCGCCATATTTATGGACTGGGGTTACTCTCGCTTTTTTTTAGAATATCTGGAAAGGTTTGGAGTTCAAGTGACTTGTTGTAGAGCAGTGTAATGGTCCCTTGAATACGACCCCCACGAAGAATCGTTTTTACAACCATGTACACATTTTACTGTTGAGTTAAACGGAGGCTACAGTTAAGGATTTGCGCTCAGTAAATCCTCCCCGGCTAGGATACAAAATTCAAAATGTTTCAAATGACAAAAGCGCTCACCCATAGGTGAGCTCTACTACCGCTCAAGTACCACCCATAGGACGCGTATGGGGGTCCACTACCGCCCATAGGGTGGGGTATTGGATCCATTACCGACCACAGGATAGGTATGGGGTCCACTACCGCCCACAGGATAGGGATGGAGTCCACTATCACCCACAGGATGGGTATGGGGTCCACTATCACCCACAGGAAGGGTATGGGGTCCACTACCGCCCAAAGGATACGTATGGGGTTCACTACCGCCCACAGGATAGGTATGGGGTCCACTACCGCCCAATGGATAGGTATGGGGTCCACTATTACCCATAGGATTGGTATGGGGTCCACTATCGCCCACAAGATACGTATGGGGTCCACAACCGCCCACAAGGTGGTTGTGGGGTCCACTACTGAATACAGGATGGCTATGGGGTCACTACTACCCACAGGATGGGTATGGGGGTCCACTACCGCTCACAGGATACGTATCGGATCCACAACCGCCCACAGGGTGGGTATGGGGGGCCACGTCCACCCACAGGGTAGGTATGGGGTCCACTACCACCCAAAGGGTAGGCATGAGGAGGGCCACTACTACCCACTGTATGAGTATGGGGTCACTATACCACCCACAGGATGGGCATGGGGTCCAGTACCGACCAAAAGATTGGTATACTTTTGGTATACCCAATTGGATTGGTATACCCAATTGGATTGGTATACCCAAAATCACTTACGTCCTCTAATTACTCAACACAAAGCTGCTATTAGAACAATATCCAACTCTGGCCCCAGACATCACTCGGTACCCCTACTCAAATCTCTGAATATGTTAGATATTAAGTCACTGCACATTCTCTCATGTGTATTATACATATATAAAACGCTAAACTATAATGCCAATCCTGATCTCAAAAGCTTCATAGAAGGTTGTAACAGAACCCATGAGCACCACACCAGAAATAAATACAGTTTTGATATTCCTAGAGTACGACTTAATCAAACTAGAAATGCTCTACAAATCAAGGGGCCCAGAATGTGGAATGACCTTCCCAACCATGTTAAGGACTGTACCTCTCTCAACCAGTTTAAGATAAAAACTAAACACTACCTAATAAATTCCCTGTAACCTACCTCACTCCTCTATTGTCAACCCATGTCTGTTATTTTTTTTTTTAATCAACACTGTTTGTCAACCTATTGTATTTGTGCTGCTTTTTCAGTCATGTTCCCCCTTTTTTTATCTTTATTTGTATTTGTTCTCAACACTTTTTATTCTTTATGCTCAATTAGTATTAAGTTCTAGATATTAATGTTTTTCTTGCCCGAAACGCATTGCGTAATAGTGGCTTTAGGCATTGTATGTACTAGCTCTATCTATATATCTATCCATTAATGTAACATCACTTGTATGTATATACCTTACCTGAATAAACATATTTATTTATTTATTTATTTATTTATTTATTTATTTATGGGTGCACTACCGCCCATAGGATGGGTATGGGGTCCACTACTACCCACAGGATGGGTATGGGGTCCACTACCACCCACTAGATGGGTATGGGGTCTATTAGCACCCACAAGATGGGTATGGGATCCACTACCTCCCACAGGATGGGTATGGGGTCCACTACCACCAACTAGATGGGTATGGGGTCCACTCCCTTACACAGGATGGGACTGGGGTCCACTATCACTCACGGGCTGGGGTATGGAGGCAACTACAGCTCAAGGAGAGATATAAATTCCACTACTTCCCACGGGGTGTTGGCGTTGGGTGTGGTGGTGGTGTTGGGAGTGGTGGTGGTGTTGGTGTTGGGAGTGGTGTTGGTGTTGGGAGTGGTGGTGGTGTTGGGAGTGGTGGTGGTGTTGGGAGTGGTGGTTGTGTTGGGAGTGGTGGTGGTGTTGGGAGTGGTGGTGGTGTTGAGAGTGGTGGTGGTGTTGAGAGTGATGGTGGTGTTGAGAGTGGTGGTGGTGTTGGGAGTGGTGGTTGTGTTGGGAGTGGTGGTGGTGTTGGGAGTGGTAGTGGTGTTGAGAGTGGTGGTGGTGTTGGGAGTGGCGGTTGTGTTGGGAGTGGTGGTGGTGTTGGGAGTGGTGGTTGTGTTGGGAGTGGTGGTGGTGTTGGGAGTGGTGGTGGTGTTGAGAGTGGTGGTGGTGTTGGGAGTGGTGGTGGTGTTGAGAGTGGTGGTGGTGTTGGGAGTGGTGGTTGTGTTGGGAGTGGTGGTGGTGTTGGTAGTGGTGGTGGTGTTGAGAGTGGTGGTGGTGTTGAGAGTGGTGGTGGTGTTGGGAGTGGTGGTGGTGTTGGGAGTGGTGGTGGTGTTGAGAGTGGTGGTGGTTGTTATATAAATGGTGGGCTGCTATGGGGAATCTTGTGCTATTCAGGGGTAAGGTCAGTCAGAATAAAGATGTATCTATTTGGGGAGATCAGTAAGGCCCGGCCCCCATGGAAACTAGAAGTAGTGCTGACTACTTGGCTACACAACAAGGTCTGTCTAGGGAATGATCAAGATCTCCTACACAGGAAGAACGATACTCTTATAATTCATGTACTTATTTATTAACCCCTTAACAACCCCCCCCCCCATATACACTCACACCAATAACAATAATAATAATAACTTTACCACACTACCTTACGTTAAAAGCCTTGGTCCACATAAGCAGGATACAAGGTTTTACACTGAACACAAGCTAGGGTAAAGCTCTACTATTTAATAACTTGAAGATAAAGTCAGCTTAGGGTAGGGGGACCACGTGGTTCCAATGGAACCCCCTTTAGAATAACTAGTAATATAAACTCTAAAAACACCTACTACCCACAAAGTATACTACTCTACACATAGAACATGAGTATGCCAGAGATTGAATAATGTACTCTGTATATATTTATCTTAAAGAAGACACAGAAATAAGGAAACGAAGAGGAAGGAGGAGGTAGTTCCTTTCACCACAGCTAGCAACCAGAGAAGACCGCTCCCAGCGACCAGCTTCGGCCTCCCGCATGTGGTGGTGCCGGAAGGAGACTAATTGATCGTGCAGCTAAGCACATTAAAAATCTTCCCCTATGCAACGTATTGTTACTTTACAAATGATTAAAGTATTAGTAAACATGTTGGTGCCTATGTTATTATTTAATAATCAACCCCAAGCTCAGTCTTTAAATGCTCTTTGAGAAACAAGAATAGTCTTACGTCTGGCAGGGAAGATACAAACAAGGACACATCGAGTTGCGTTTTGCTAATCTAACGTAGCTTATTTAGTTAAATTTTGACCTCTGGTTTCCACTGAAGAACCCAGGGTCGTAACAGTGGTGTTGGGAGTGGTGGTGGTGTTGGGAGTGATGGTGGTGTTGGTAGTGGTGGTGGTGTTGGGAGTGGTGGTGTTGGGAGTGGTGGTGGTGTTGGTAGTGGTGGTGGTGTTGGGAGTGGTGGTGGTGTTGGTAGTGGTGGTGGTGTTGGTAGTGGTGGTGGTGTTGGGAGTGGTGGTGGTGTTGGTAGTGATGGTGGTGTTGGGAGTGGTGGTGGTGTTGGTAGTGGTGGTTGTGTTGGGAGTGGTGGTGGTGTTGGGAGTGGTGGTGGTGTTGGTAGTGGTGGTGGTGTTGGTAGTGGTGGTGGTGTTGGGAGTGGTGGTGGTGTTGGTAGTGATGGTGGTGTTGGGAGTGGTGGTGGTGTTGGTAGTGGTGGTGGTGTTGGTAGTGGTGGTTGTGTTGGGAGTGGTGGTTGTGTTGGTAGTGATAGTGGTGATGGGAGTGGTGGTGGTGTTTGGAGTGGTGGTGGTGTTTGGAGTGGTGTTGGGAGTGGTGGTGGTGTTGGGAGTGGTGGTGGTGTTGGTAGTGGTGGTGGTGTTGGCAGTGGTGGTGGTGTTGGTAGTGATGGTGGTGTTGGGAGTGGTGGTGGTGTTGGGAGTGGTGGTGGTGTTGGGAGTGGTGGTGGTGTTGGTAGTGGTGGTGGTGTTGGGAGTGGTGGTGGTGTTGGTAGTGATGGTGGTGTTGGGAGTGGTGCTGGTGTTGGGAGTGGTGGTAGTGTTGGGAGTGGTGGTGGTGTTGGGATTGGTGGTTGTGTTGGGAGTGGTGGTTGTGTTGGTAGTGATGGTGGTGTTGGGAGTGGTGGTGGTGTTGGGAGTGGTGGTGTTGGGATTGGTGGTTGTGTTGGGAGTGGTAGTGGTCTTGGTAGTGATGGTGGTGTTGGGAGTGGTGGTGGTGTTGGTAGTGATGGTGGTGTTGGGAGTGGTGGTGGTGTTGGGAGTGGTGGTGGTGATGGGAGTGGTGGTGGTGTTGGGAGTGGTGGTTGTGTTGGGAGTGGTGGTTGTGTTGGTAGTGATAGTGGTGGTGGTGTTGGGAGTGGTTGGGAGTTACAAGTAGAATGTTGGATTTCAAGAAAGAACAAGTATATACTATACCTAAAGTACTAATACGCACAGCGCTTTGGGCAAGATCTGGGAAAAACCTTAAAAACTAAGACTTAAGACTAATTGAGATCAATAGTATGAACTGAACTGATATATGTTAACATTTAGGAGATAAGGTAAGTTACAATTCAATTTCTTTCTTTATTATGCATCCCATACCCATCCCGTGGGCCAATTCCAATTTCTTTCTTTATTATGCACCCCATACCCATCCCGTGGGCGGTGGTGTAAAGGATTACAGAGGCACATAATCGGTTCAGGAACTGAACCCTCTAGTTCGTTTAGCTAAGCAAATAACAATGTTTGACGCTAGTTACAAAATTATCAATGTTGTATACACATGTATACACCCTCATACATACATGTACATATATATATATACGTATACACATATACATACACATACATATCTGTTGGGATTGACTACTACAGATGTTGGAGGTAGCATGTTTGGAGCAGATGCTCTTTTGTTTATGATCTTATTAATAATATTTCATGTACCTGATAATGTTTTTGTTGTTGTTACTGGCGGAGAATAAAACCATGTGGACGAAGATTGTTTGTCTGACCAAAACCATAACAGTGGCGACGAGGATTAAACATCGCTGGCAGAGAGCCTGGGTACGAGACGTGGTGTGAGGATCTAGACAGTGCAGGGTACGTCGTGTGGACGAGTGGACGCTTTGCATATAACAGTGGAGTGTGCTACACCGTGACCATGGCTACCATGTCAATCGAGCCGTTAAACACTGCCAAGATCTGGTTGGACCTGTGGCTCAGTGTTATAAATAATGGTGTGTGGGGCTTCTATGGGGAACTGGTACTATTAAGGGGTAAGGGTAGTTAGAAGACAAGAGTATCAAATATGGGAGAGCTAAAAGGCCCGGCCCCCAAAATAAACTATCCACAGTAGTAATAACTTGCTACTAGACCATATATGTTAGTCTAAGGGTTGATCAATGCGCTCCCACACAGGAAGAAGGGATACTCTGTAATTCATGTACTTATTTATTAACCCCTTAACAACCCCCCATATACACTCACACCAATAACAATAATAATAATAACTTTACCACACTATCTTACGTTAAAAGCCTTGGTCCACATAGGCAGGATACAAGGTTTACACTAATAACAAGTTAGGGTAAAGTACTACTGGATAAGCACTGAAGCTGGATGCAGCTTAGGGTAGGGAAACCACGTGGGACCCTAATACAAAACACAACACTTAGGGGTACCCAAAACACTGGCAAATACTATCCCCAGGTCTCACCAATCGTTACTACCAGAGTAGGTACACTTAGAAATCATACAATACTTAACTTAATGGTACAGGAACTTAAGGTAAGGGAAATAAGTAAGAGGAGAAGGGAGGAGATTAGGGGTGCAGCCACAGAGTAGGTCTCGTCCGCACGAACGCCAGCCAGAGAAGACCCTCCTAGCGACCAGCTAGGCCTCCCATGTCGTGGTGCCGGAAGGAGCCTAAATGATCGTGCAGCTAAGCACATTAAAGATCTTCCCCTATGCAACGTATTGTTACTTTACAAATGATTAGAAAGTATTAGTAAGCAAAGTTGGTGCCTATGTTATTATTTAATAATCAACCCCCAGCTCAGTCTTTAAATGCTCTTTGAGAAACAATAATAGTCTTACGTCTGGCATGGAAGATACAAACAATTGCCACTCGATATGCACTCAACTGTACTACCAGAAAGTTTAATAGCTCAATTTTAACCTCTGGTTTCCACTGGAGAACCCAGGGTCGTAACACTCCTCCCCCCTTCAGAGAAAAAAAAATGTGACTACTAGAATAGTAGTCATATTTTTTTGCAAGAGTTTACAGAGAATAAAAAGAAAAACATATGACAAAACAAAAAATCAATCAAAAACAATTTCTCTGCAAAAAAAATACAAAGGAGTTCTCTGAAAGAAAAAAAAAACATACACAAAAAAATAAAAGAACAGGGAAGTAAATAAATTGGACACGGAATATTTAATGTCACAGGAGAACCTAAAAAAAAATAACTAAAGCATGACAGTTGGTAAATGGCTTTCTGTGGCTCAGATGAATGTTATTCAGGCAATTGGGACAGAGCGTCGGCTATCACGTTGAGTCTGCCCGGTAGGTGGGTAATGGAAAGATTGAAGTCCTGTAGGTACAATGCCCACCTGAGGATGCGTTTATTCTTACCCTTCATCTGAGTCAGGAAGACTAGTGGGTTATGGTCCGTGTACACTTCCACTATATTACCTGTGAGGTAAACTTCAAACTTTTTACATGTTAACACTAGCGCCAACGCCTCTTTTTCTACCACTGAATAATTGCGCTGCGCCTTGTCGAATTTCACAGAGTAATAATATACTGGGTGTTCTACCTGATCATCCCCAGTTTGCAACAACACTGCACCAGCACCCGAGTCAGACGCGTCAACATGAATTTTAAACGGTCGGTCGAACCTTGGACTAGCAAGCACTGGGGCGGAAGCTAAGATCAATTTCAAATTTTTAAATGCCTCTGCACAGTCTGATGACCACTTAAATTTAACGGCTTTCCGCAACAAGTCTGTGAGAGGAGTGGCAACACTGGAAAAGTTCTGACAAAAAGGTCGATAGTACGCACACATACCGATAAATCTTTGAACGTCCTTTTTAGACTTTAGTACTGGATACTCCAGAATGGCACTGATTTTATCTTGCCGAGGTAACACTTTTCCTTGGCCCACTTCATAACCAAGGTACGTCACTGTGCCTTGGCCAAAATGACACTTTCTAGCATTTAAGGTAAGATTTGCCCTTTTCAAGATTGCAAACAATTGGCGTAACCTAGCTATGTGGTCAGCCCAATTACTGTCAAAGAGCACGATATCATCTAAATACGCCCGACAATTTGGCACCTTAGAGAGCAGAGAGTTCATGAGTCTCTGGAACGTGGCAGGAGCATTACGCAAGCCGAATGGTAACACTTGATACTCAAAAACACCCTCAGGTGTCACAAACGCAGTTAGTTGTTTAGCACGTTCAGTGAGGGGGATTTGATAATACCCCCTCGAGAGATCAAATTTCGAGACGTACTTGGCATTTCCCAGCTCGTCGATGCAGTCCTCGAGGAGGGGCAGCGGATAGGCATCCACAATGGTCACCTTGTTGAGCTGCCGATAGTCGGTGCATAATCGCCAGGAGCCGTCTGGTTTGGGGACCAAAAGGCAGGGCGAGCACCAAGAGCCCTGGCTCGGCCGGATGAGGCCGTGCTGGAGCAAGAAGTCGACCTCCTTCCGTACGATGGCCTTCTTTTCTGGACTCATCCAATAGGGTTGAAGGCGAATGGGAGTGTAATCCGTCAACTCGACATCATGGCAAATGGCATCAGTCTGGGTCGGGACCTCCCCGAACAGACTGGAAAATTCGTCAACCAACGACTGCACCTCTTCACGTTGGGCCATCTGCAAATGGGACAGTCTCTCCTCCACAGCATTCACAGAACTAGAATTATTGAAAATGAGATTAGTTGGGTCCCCAGAACAATCATCCCCTCTCTCACTGGAAATGGAAACATTGGTTAGCGCAATGGGCCTGGGGCCCTGGAACTTCTTCAGTCGATTTACATGTATGAGCATTACCTGGTTACGTTTGTCAGAGTGCCTCACTTTGTACGTGAGGTCCCCAGTCTTTTCTGTCACAATGTAGGGGCCTTCGTACTTGTGGGACATAGTGTTCCCTAGTCGAGGCTTTAATACCAGGACAGGGTCGCCAGGCTGAAATACCCGTAACTTAGATTTAGCATCGTTACGTTCTTTCATCTTTTCTTGGGCCTTGCCAAGATACTTTAATGCAGCCGCCTTGCAGTCCTTGAGTCTCTGGTGGTGTTGCGCAAAGAAAGCCGAACCTTCGGTTAACGTTACATTCCCTAACAGATTCTCCTGTAACATTTGCAAGGGTCCACGAACTTTATGGCCAAAGACTAACTCAAAAGGAGAACAACCCAGTGAACTTTGTAATCCCTCTCTAGCCGCAAACAAAACATACGGTAAATTCTCATCCCAGAAGGTGTGGGAACTCTCGCACGATGTCTTCAACATCTGCTTCAGAGTTAGATGGAAACGTTCAATTACCCCCTGACTCTGTGGATGGTATGGGCTGGAAACCTTATGAGTTATTCCATGTTCCTTACAAAATTGCTCAAAAATATCAGACTTAAAATTAGTACCATTGTCAGTTTGCACGACCCGAGGCAGTCCAAAAGTGGAAAAAAATTGCAACATACGAGCAACAACAGTTTTTGCTCGGATGTTCCTTACAGCAAAAGCCTCTGGGTAAAGAGTAGTGATACACATCATTGTGATTAGGTAAATATTACCAGACTTAGTTCTAGGTAATGGTCCAACACAGTCCATTACCACATGAGAAAATGGTTCCTCTGGCACGACAATAGGCTTTAGAGGAGCTTTAGGTGGAGTCTGGTTTAGTTTCCCAACCAGTTGACAAACAATACACGCATTACAAAATTTTGCCACATCGCTTTTCAGCTTGGGCCAGAAAAAATACTTTTAAATTTTGTGATACGTAATATTAATACCTTGATGTCCCCCCATAGGATCATCATGAGCAGCTGCCAAAACTCTTTCTCTATAGCAGGTCGCAACATAACCTGGTGGACTACCTCCCACTCATTTGACAAGGGAGCACTCTGTGGTCTCCATTTTCTCATCAAAATCCGATCATTGTAGTAGTACCCAGTTGCTGCGTCTACAATTTCCTCCATAGAGACAGCTGTCTCATGACAATCTGCAAGAGTGGGGTCAGCTTTCTGTAACTCACTCAAGGAGGCATCTAGGCCTTGGTCAGATGCTATTGGCCGAGGCTCAACAGTGTTCTCCTCCACCTCCCCACTACTCTCGGTAGATGGCGGTGGCAGGCTCTCCACAATGTCCTCGGCCACGTCATCGAGTCGGGCCATGAATGTGTCCGCGAGGTCCACTTGGTTTTCACCACTTGGAAAGTTCCTTGTGTCCTCGGGATTTACCACCTTAGCAAGCACAGGGCTGCCCTTACATTTAAGTCCCATAGACCTGGTTACTGCGCACGCAGGGTACACAACATTATCCTCTGCGGCGGGTGGATCCAGGCAAACCTTAGGGGTAGGCAACATAATAGGCAGTCTGGAGTCCCCTACCTTATCCCCTGCTAAATCATTACCAACTATTACATCAACATTAGGGAAAGGTAGGTATGAAGTGACTCCGACTGTACAAACACCCTTGTGGAAATCAGATTCCAGGGTAACCTTATGGAGGGGTACTGCTCGAGTATCACTAGTGACACCCTCGACCAGTACCACCTCTCCAGTGTCGAGAGTGTTGGCACCTTGCAACGCACTCTCTAAAATTAAAGTCTGGATGGCACCAGTGTCTCGGAAGATCACCGCTTCCTTCCAGGAAGAACCCTCAGACAAAAGTAGTCTCCCTTTCGATAAGAATGGGGTGAGCAAGTCCAACCACTGTGGGTTGGAGGTCTTACTCCCTAACCCTTCCGAAGGCCTCAAGCCCTGTGTCACAACTAGAGCATTGGGTCTTTTTTCCGGGTACAGTTGCCAACAACGGCTAATATTGTGGTTTGAACGATTACAGTGACCACAAAAACGTCGGGGAGAAGAGACATTACTAACAGAATTACCCTTCGGTTCACCCTTAGGTGCCGTGGGGCTAGACACTTTAGGGTTAGTTATGTCTGAAACAGAAGGTGCATTAGTTAAAGGGTTAGAATGAGCTGGTCTGGACTGGCTGTGGGTATAAGTTTTGCTACTCTGTGGGGTATAATTATTTTTATTGGGCCTTTTGCCCGCCAATTGGTAGTTTTCTGCCAACTTGGCCAAATCCCCTATTTTAGAATTTACCTCTACCCTTCCTCTAATGTACTGTGAAACATTCTCTGGCATAATATCTATAAAATGCTCCATTAAAATTAAGTTCCTGAGAGCCTCGTATGTTTCGGCTTTCGCCGAGCGAATCCATCTATCAAACAATCGAATTTGATCATTAACAAATTCAATGAGCGGTTGGTTGTGAGTAGGCCTAAGGTTACAATAAACTTGGCGGTGAGCTTCAGGAGTAATTTCATATGCCCGCAAAATACATTCCCTGACTTTATCATATTCGAAACACTCGTCGTCAGGCATGTTTATAAAAATATCTTGTGCTTTACCCCTAAGTCTTCCCTGTAGGATTTTCACCCACTCTTCCTTTGGCCAGTTCATGGACATGGTCAATCTCTGAAAATGGTTGAAAAACCTTTCAGGGTCTGACTCGGAAAATTCAGGCAAATTATGCTTTTTCTCATAATGCCTGGGGTTTGAATCCCTGGCAGGTGGAGGTCCAGTGGCATTCGCTCTAATTCTAGCCTCCTCGGTTTTGAGTCTTTGCTCCTCTAATTTTATTTTTGCTAACTCTAAGGCTAATTCTCTTTCCCTATGAGTTGCACTTTCTGCTTGGCTAGGCCGGCATAAAGGTGTATCACTTGCCAATAGTTCTTCATCAATACAATGTTGTAATATTTCATTCACCAAAGTCCACTTTTTATCCGCGTCATTTAATTCTAGGCCAAATTCCTTGCCTAACAATACTAAATTAGACTTTTTAAGTTTCTTTATCTCTACCACTGAAGGCTCCATTGCCAGTCTCTGCATTTCAGATGACATCACTAACAATTTTAGCTCCCAGCCAAAGAAAAAATTAAAAAATAAAAATTGGAAAAAAACAAAAATTTGCACGGCCCCTAACACAAGGCCACACTAACCTTAATCGTGAAGGGATCCAGCTGGGTGTCCAGTCAGTGCAAGAATGTCCTTTGCTAGATGAGCTGGACCCTAGGCTAGCACACAACCGTTCTGCGGAAAACAAAAAATTGTAATTTTGGCACTCAAGAATCTAATTTTTTACACTTATAATGTTCCTCCCGGACTGGCCAACCACTTGTTATAAATTATATGTGTGTTGGGCTTCTATGGGGAACTGGTACTATTAAGGGGTAAGGGTAGTTAGAAGACAAGAGTATCAAATATGGGAGAGCTAAAAGGCCCGGCCCCCAAAATAAACTATCCACAGTAGTAATAACTTGCTACTAGACCATATATGTTAGTCTAAGGGTTGATCAATGCGCTCCCACACAGGAAGAAGGGATACTCTGTAATTCATGTACTTATTTATTAACCCCTTAACAACCCCCCATATACACTCACACCAATAACAATAATAATAATAACTTTACCACACTATCTTACGTTAAAAGCCTTGGTCCACATAGGCAGGATACAAGGTTTACACTAATAACAAGCTAGGGTAAAGTACTTCTGGATAAGCACTGAAGCTGGATGCAGCTTAGGGTAGTGATACCACGTGGGACCCTAATACAAAACACAACACTTAGGGGTACCCAAAACACTGGCAAATACTATCCCCAGGTCTCACCAATCTACTACCAGAGTAGGTACACTTAGAAATCATACAATACTTAACTTAATGGTACAGGAACTTAAGGTAAGGGAAATAAGTAAGAGGAGAAGGGAGGAGATTAGGGGTGCAGCCACAGAGTAGGTCTCGTCCGCACGAACGCCAGCCAGAGAAGACCCTCCTAGCGACCAGCTAGGCCTCCCATGTCGTGGTGCCGGAAGGAGCCTAATTGATCGTGCAGCTAAGCACATTAAAGATCTTCCCCTATGCAACGTATTGTTACTTTACAAATGATTAGAAAGTATTAGTAAGCAAAGTTGGTGCCTATGTTATTATTTAATAATCAACCCCCAGCTCAGTCTTTAAATGCTCTTTGAGAAACAATAATAGTCTTACGTCTGGCAGGGAAGATACAAACAATTGCCGCTCGATATGCACTCAACTGTACTACCAGAAAGTTTAATAGCTCAATTTTGACCTCTGGTTTCCACTGGAGAACCCAGGGTCGTAACACTCAGCCTGCTGGAAGCAAACTTTCAGTACCGGGAGATTAAGGAGGACGCCAACAAGAAAGCGGTACTCTTAGTTTCACTGGGTTCTGAAGCATATAGTGTTCTCGGAAATTTGTGTGCACCTGAGCTACCGCACACGAAGACCTATGTAGACTTGATTGCTTTGCTTAAACGTCAGTATGTGGTGAAACCATCATATCACAGGAGTTTGATGGATTTCCAGAAGAGGACGAAAGAGCAGCAGGAATCCGTACAGGATTTATTTGCGGAATTGAAGGCTTTGGCTAACCACTGCAACTTCGGAGCACAGTTGGACGGCAGGGTTAGGGACCAGTTGTTCATAGCAGTGGAAAAGGAGAATTATTTCCCTAACCTGGTGGCAGAAAATTTGGATCTACAATCGATGACTTCATGGACAGTGCTCGAGAAGATATTGAACCTGGAAAGGGCTTTTGGAAGTAAAACTTCTTCTCAGGAAATTATGGTCGTACAGAGCCAGACCAGATGTACACACTGTGGATACAAGCACATAAGTAGCAAGTGCAAGTTTCGTGCATATATATGCAACTTTTGTAACAAGGAGGGACACTTGCAGAGAGTGTGTAGGGAATATCTGAACAGGAACAACAAGGCCTGGGAGAGGAGACGACCAGGGAATGCAGGAAGAAGAGGTAGTGGTACTGTGGTCAAGGCAGTAGAGGAAGGTAACCAGTCTGAAGAAGCTGCAGGTGAGGAAAACCGACTATATTTGGTGAAAGAAAAGGTATGTTCAGTGAAGTCACAAGTGGTGAATTTTGTAATTAATGGGAAGTTAGTTCCCTTGGAACTGGACACTGGTGCTGCAGTGTCAACATTGTCTAGAGATTGGGCAGATACCTTGCAATTGAATGTAAAACCAGGTAAAAAATCTTTAGGTGCTTATGACAATGTACCGATTAAGGTCTATGGCAAGGTGTCGGCAAAAGTAGGTTATAATGGAAAAGAAATTGTCCAGGATTTTTATGTAGTGGATTCACATAATCCTAGCCTACCTTGAGGTGCTTCCGGGGCTTAGCGTCCCCGCGGCCCAGTCGTCGACCAGGCCTCCTGGTTGCCGGACTGATCAACCAGGCTTGGCCTATGTGGTAAGGATCTCATGGAAAAAGTGGGAATTTTCTTGGCGGGCCAAGATGAATTGTAGATAGTTAAAACAATTAAAAGTGCCGACCAAATGTTAGACAAATATTCAGTGGAGGCAGATAAGCCAATTAATAGCATGGTGGCAAAAATTCACCTGAAAAGTAGGGCTTCACCTAAATTTTTCAAGGCAAGAACAGTGCCGTTTCATTACAAGCAATTGGTAGAATCAGCCCTGGAAAAGCATGTGGCAGAAGGCATCTTAGAGCCAATTACATATAGTGAGTGGGCAGCCCCAATTGTACCAGTGTTGAAGGCAGATCGGAAATCCTTGAGAATCTGTGCAGACTTCAAAAAACTGAACAACCGCATACACTGTGAGAAGTTCCCTTTACCTAAGATAGATGAGTTGTTGTCAGTGGTCTGCAAGGGAGCAATTTTTTCTAAGATTGACCTGAAAGATGCTTACTTGCAAATTCCTGTAGAGGAGGAGAGCCAGAAATTGTTAGTGATTAATACCCACAAGGGGTTATTTAAGTATAAAAGACTTCCTTTTGAACTCTCCTCGTCTCCAGCAATTTTTCAGAGATTCATGTCCCAGTTGTTAGTTAACATTGAAGGTGTGGCTAGTTTTTTAGATGACATTATTGTATGTGGGGAGAATGAGGAAGTGCATGACGCTAGATTAGAACAAGTTTTGAATCTTTTGCAAAAGCACAATGTGAATATTAATAAGGGGAAAACAACGTTGAAGACCAAGGCCATTGAATATCTGGGGTACCATATTTCAGGTAAGGGCTTTACTCCTTCTCACAAAAATGTAGCTGCTATAATAGATGCCCCAGCCCCAACATCAGTTGGGGAAGTATGGGATGGGATGGTTACATATTTTTGTAAGTTCGTGAAGAACTTTTCAACAAAATTAGCACCCTTGTATGAATTGTTGAAAAAAGGGGCTAGATTTAAGTGGGCAGCAAGAGAGGAAAATGCATTCAGGAATATTAAGCAGGAATTGATCAATTCTCCAGTGCTCACTAATTTTACAGGTAGACTCCCGTTAAAACTGGAGGTAGATGCTTCCCCAGTAGGAGTGGGTTGTGTATTATTACAGGAAGTAGATGGTCAGGATAAAGTAGTATATTTTGCTAGCAAGAAATTATCTCCTGCGGAACAGAATTATTCTCAGTTAGATAAAGAAGCCTTAGCTTTGGTATATGCTGTAAAAAAACTGAGGTATTTTCTGCTGGGGAGGAAATTTCTTGCTAGAACAGATCATAAACCCCTGCTAGGATTGTTTGGCAGAGGTAAACAGATTCCAGTTAATGCCAATGCTAGAATTCAAAGATGGGCATTACTACTCTCTCAGTTTGAGTATGATTTAGAGTTTAAGCCAGGCAAGGATAATGTAGTAGCTGATACATTAAGTAGATTGCCTGTGACAGAAGAATTAAATTCCAGTATTCCAGTGGAGTATGTTAACCTGGTGGAATCTATGTCTTTTGAGGATATTTCATTCCAGACTATTAGGAAGGCAACTGGTAGAGATCCCAAATTAAGTCTGTTGTTGAAAAATGTCAAATATGGTTGGAATGATAATTTGTTATTGTCAGAGTATGCTGCAGTGAAGGCTGACCTTAGTATTCACCAGGATGTACTCTTGTATAGGAATAGAGTGGTGGTGCCTGGGGAACTGAGATGTAAGATTTTGGAACAGCTGCATGTAGGCCATAATGGCATAAATGCTATGAAAGCAGAAGCTAGAAGTTGGGTTTGGTGGCCAAAAATAGACCAGGATATTGCTGAGGTAACAAAAAATTGTCATATTTGCTTTAAGAATTATCAGAAACCCCAGGCCCCAGTACTTTCTTGGCCATGCACTGGAAAACCCTGGTCTAGACTTCATGTAGATTATGCGGGACCTATGGATAATAAATATTACCTAGTGGTGGTGGATTCATGCACCAAATTTCTGGATGGGCATGTGTGTAATTCCACCACATCATCTGTAACTTGTGAATTGCTAAGGAAAACATTTTGTAATTTTGGATTGCCAGACATAATTGTCTCAGATAATGCTCCTTATTTTGTTTCTGTGGAAATGGAGGATTTTTTTTCGGAAAAATGGTATTAAACATGTAACACCTGCCCCCTATAATCCTTCTTCAAATGGTCTAGCAGAGAGAGCAGTGAGATCCTTGAAAGAAGGGTTAAAGCGGTTTATGGAAGGTACTATTAATACAAGGCTCTGTAGATTTTTATATAATCAAAGGAAAACTGTTCATTCTACTACTGGTAAATCTCCTTCTGAATTACTGTTTAATAGACACTTTAAAGTGCACATGGAAGCAGTAAAGACAGATCCCAATAAAGAGAAATCGGTAACTAGCTTGGCCAGTCAGTTGGCTCAGGAAGAGGAATTGTTGTTTAATGAGGGGGATGCAGTATATGCAAGGAATTTTGGAAGTGGAAAGCCCTGGGTGGAAGGGAAAATTAGGGAGGTCCTGGGCCGCAGGAACTTCACTGTGCAAGTGCAGAGTTTTGGGAACATTAATTGGAAAAGTCATGCCGATCAGCTCATGCCAAGGTTCACAGGGAATTTTGAAGACCCTTCAGGTGGGGGTGAGGCAACTAGTGATATCCATCCTTATAATGAAGGGATAGCAGCACCTGCAGGAGTCCGGGAGGCAGAGCAAGGGGCTGTAGAGGGTAATGGGGATACAGTTAACCCTATGGACTCTACAAGGAGTAATTCAGAAGAATGTTTCCCAGAAGTAACAGGTCAGGACTCCCAGTTGAGAAAATCAGGAAGAGTCATACGACCGCCTGATAGACTTAACCTGTAGGAATATAGTTTATTTAAAAGGGGAGGAATGTTGGGATTGAGTACTACAGATGTTGGAGGTAGCATGTTTGGAGCAGATGCTCTTTTGTTTATGATCTTGTTAATAATATTTCATGTACCTGATAATGTTTTTGTTGTTGTTACTGGCGGAGAATAAAACCATGTGGACGAAGATAGTTTGTCTGACCAAAACCATAACAATATCTAATCACCCACACAAATACACACATCAATAATCTTTGTGTAACAAGTGACACAAAGAGGTGTCACAAGTGACGTTATAAGAGGCTCATAACAGTCACTATACAAGGCACTTTACATCTATAGTGAGTCACACAGTTACTTGTCTTGCTGCACACCCACCCAGCTGGGCGGCAGCTTTACAGTCATGTGCTCCACACCCACCCAGCTGGGCAGCAGCTTTACAGTCATGTGCTCCACACCCACCCAACTTGGCGGCATCTTTACAGTCATGTGCTCCACACCCACCCAACTGGGCGGCAGCTTTAGAGTCATGTGTATGCATTACCTACAGTAAGCAAATTTTGGATACTTCGCTAAGATTTCGGGCAGCACATCATTATGAATGAAGTTCTTACAAATTTCTTGTGCACCATTGATAGTGTTATCTCTGAATTCCGCGATTTTTTCACATTCCGTTATATAATGACGTTAAGTATGCGAGTAGTTCTGCTGACAGAGTTTACATTTAGTCAGATCTACATCACCAGATGTTACAAATTCCCAGAGGTACTTGTAGCCGAGCCTAAACCTAGCAGTGGTAACATCTAGAAGTCTGCTAACCTTATTGGATGACCCAAAGACGTGCGGTACTTCCTGCATACTTCCAGAATGCTGATAGATAAAGGAACTGGTGTGAATTTCACTTTGCCTCAAGTCTCCGAAATTCAGTTGATGTTCCCGGAATATTACTGCCCTCAAGCTGCTCACGGGCAGTCCAAGTTGGTAATCAATTCCCTCTTTACGAGCAAAAGTCTTGGCCAACTCATCAGTTCTATCACGTATTCGGAGACCAATATGGGAAGGAATCCACAGAAGACAGACCCTGACTCCATCATTATTTCATTATATCTGTGTCTAGCTTTAGAGATAAGCACGTCACAGTTATGCCTTGAGGAGCTGAGGGCATTCAAGGATGACAAGTCACTTACAATTAGCGTGTCAACTTTGGATTCATATTCGCGCTCGAGTGCAAGGATTATGGCAACCAATTCTATTTGAAGAGTGGAGGCCCAGTTACTGAGACGCGCTCCACACTCATGGGAGAAGGAACCATCTCTCCCTGTCACAACAACTGCACTTCCAGCTGCACCATGGGACTGGTGCAAGGATCCATCAGTGTAAATAATCTGGGAAAGTGGGCGCTCTCTGACTAAAGCATCAATTTGGCTTAAGGTATTGTACTTTGCTTCTTGTCGAAGCAAGGCTTGTTCTTTAATCAGTTTCTTGGGTGGGAAAGGGGGGGGAGACATTAATTTGGAAAAGAGTGATCTCCCATGGTGCAGGAAAGTGTTGTTGTCTCTCTTGGTAGAGGTGATGAATATTATACATTCTGAGCATAATGACAGTTTTGGTAATCCATTTGGAGGGATGCTGACCTTCAAGGAAGAATGCTTGGAGGGCTTCAGTGCAGGGGTTAGGGTGGGTTAGCCTAAGCATCTTGATACCAATCAAAGCATTAATTTCAATAATAGGATCACGTACACATGAAATATTCAGTTCCTTCCTCATGTTTAGTAATTTAGTTGTACGGGGGCATCCGAGAATAATCCTCATGGCTTCGTTTTGCATCTTTTCCAGCCCTCCAATCATTCTCTTAGGCACTAGAGCAAGCATGGGTGCAGCATAATCAATCAGTGACCTAATATATGAGAGATACACCATTTTGCCAATTCTCACATTTGCACCATAGCTTGGATGGTAGCCTGAAACAGCCTTGAGAGCACGGGGGCCTCTCTCTACATTGGCGACCCAGTCTGGCTACAACATTGCGGTACAGTAGAACCTTAAGCACAAGGTATTTGTATCTGGTTACATAGTAGAGCAGAGAGCCATCATCCAACTGCATTTTGCGAACGGCCCCACCCCGTCTGGGTGGGCGTCGGTTCAGGATCTTTGTTTTCTCTACTGAGATGACTAAGCATAGTTCCTGACATGTGTACAATACAGAGTTCAGAACATTTTGGGTGTTGGTATACCCATTGATGTGGATCAGCATATCATCCGTATAGCTAATAATGTGTTCGCTGGGCCTTTTAGTTACTAAGTTTAAAAGTACATTGGTTAACACATTGAACAGAGAAGGACTGAGGACACCTCCCTGTGGAGTGCCAAGTTCAAAATCTCTCGTTACACTCCTATGCCCTTGGAACAGTACAGATGACTTCCTGTTGGATAGATAGCCTCTTATCTACCGTAGAAGCCATCCTCCAACATTCATTTTAGCACATTCGTTCAGAATGACGTGTGGGTTAGCAATGTCAAAGACATCCATACATACATACATACATACATACATACATACATACATACATACATACATACATACATACATGTATACATACATACGTACATACATACATACATACATACATACATACATACATACATACATACATACATACATACATACATACATACATACATACATACATACATACATACATACATACATACTCACATACATGCATGCATGCATGCATACATACATACATACATACATACATACATACATACATACATACATACATACATACATACATACATACATACATACATACATACATACATACATACATACATATCCATATATGGATATGTATAGATATGGAGTCCATATCTAGTCAAGCATAAGACTAAAATGGAAAAGGTTCAAAGGTTTGCCACCAGACTAGTACCCGAGCTGAGAGATATGAGCTACAAGGAGAGACTACGGGAATTAAACCTCACTTCGTTGGAAGACAGAAGAGTTAGGGGGGACATGATCACCACATTCAAGATCCTCAAGGGAATTGACAGGGTTGATAAAGACAGGCTGTTTAACACAAGGGGCACACGCACTAGGGGACACAGGTGGAAACTGAGTGCCCAAATGTGCCACAGAGATATTAGAAAGAACTTTTTTAGTGTCAGAGTGGTTGACAAATGGAATGCATTAGGAAGTGATGTGGTGGAGGCTGACTCCATACACAGTTTCAAGTGTAGATATGATAGAGCCCAATAGGCTCAGGAACCTGTGCACCTGTTGATTGACAATTGAGAGGCGGGACCAAAGAGCCAGAGCTCAACCCCCGCAAGCACAACTAGGTGAGTACATACATACATACATACATACATACATACATACATACATACATACATACATACATACATACATACATACATACATACATTACATACATACATACATACATACATACATACATACATACATACATACATACATACATACATACATACATACATACATACATACATACATACATACATACACACACATACATATATGCATACATACATGCATACATACATGTATACATACATGCATACATACATACATACATACATACATACATACATACATACATACATACATACATACATACATACATACATACATACATACATACATACATACACGTCCAGTCAGCATATATAGCTATTTCGGGACAAAATCCAATACAGTTTATATTGGTGAGACGTCACTGTGATGAGGAGTTTAAATATCACAGGAACTGTAGGTTAATGTGTGACATAGGTGAGGTTAGATGAGGCATCTACAAGCACCAGCAGGAGGCTGGGGAAGTGTTGTGGAGGCTGCTGGTACTATGCCCAGATGTTGGAGGGTGGGTTTGACCCTCCCAACCCCATCACCCCACGTTGACCACAGAACGTCATAGGTTACTTGCCACTCTCGCTTACCAAGGGAATCACCTCCCCCCCCCCCCCCCCACACACACACTTGCATGAGATTCTTAACTTACAATATTTATGATTTACCAATTTTTGTTACTACATAGACTCTCAATTTCACAATATGTATAAACTTGGAACTTAAAATTTGTCAATCTGTTTCATCACTCGGTACCCCTACTCAAATCTCTGAATATGTTAGACATTAAGTCACTGCACATTCTCTCATGTGTATTATACATATATAAAACGCTAAACTATAATGCCAATCCTGATCTCAAAAGCTTCATAGAAGGTTGTAGCAGAACCCATGAGCACCACACCAGAAATAAATACAGTTTTGATATTCCTAGAGTACGACTTGAATGACCTTCCCAACCATGTTAAAGACAGTACCTCTCTCAACCAGTTTAAGATAAAAACGAAGCTATACCTAATAAATTCCCTGTAACCTACCTTACCCTTCTATTGTCAACCAATGTCTGTTTTTTTTTAAAGAGCGCTGTTTGTCGACATAATTGTATTTGTGCTGCTTTTTCAGCTATGTTTTCATTTCTTGTTTTCATTCTACTCATTATGCTCAATTACTATTAAGCTTATCATTTAAGTTTATCATGCCCGAAACGCTTTGCGTAATAGTGGCTTTAGGCATTGTATGTACTAGCTCTACCTATAAGTCAACCAATCTTTGTAAAAATTTATTGTATGTATGTACCTTACCTAAATAAACATTTTATTTTATTTTATTTTATTTTTTTATTTTATTTATAAATTGATAACTTTGTGGTAGTGGACCCCATACCCATCTTGTGGCCGGTAGTGGACCCCATACCCATCTTGTTGGCGGTGTGGACCCCATACCCATCTTGTGGCCGGTAGTGGACCCCATACCCATCTTGTGGCCGGTAGTGGACCCCATACCCATCTTGTTGGCGGTGTGGACCCCATACCCATCTTGTGGTCGGTAGTGCACCCCATACCCATCTTGTGGGCGGTAGTGGACCCCATACCCATATTGTGGGCGGTAGTGGACCCCATACCCATCTTGTTGGCGGTGTGGACCCCATACCCATCTTGTGGGTGGAAGTGGACCCCATACCCATCTTGTGGATGGTAATGGAACCCATACCCATCTTGTCGGTGGTAGTGGACCCCATACTTATCCTGGGGGTGGTAGTGGACCCCATACCCATCCTGCGGGTGGTAGTGGACCCTATACCCATCCTGCGGGTAGTAGTGCACCCCACATCCATCTTGTAGGTGGTAGTGGACCCCATACCCATCCTGTGGGTGGTATTGGACCAGATACCCTTCCTGTGTGTGGTAGTGGACCCCATACCCATCTTGTGGGTGCTAGTGGACCCCCATACCCATCTTGTAGGAGGTAGTGAACCCCCATACTCATCCTGTGGGCTGTAGTGGACCCCATACCCATCCAGCAGGCGGTAGTGGACGCCATACACATCTTGTGTGTGGTAGTGGACCATATACCCATCCAGTAGGCGCTAGTGGACCCCATACCTATCCTATGTGTAGTTATTGGGCCCAGACCTATCCTACAAGTGGTATGGACCCCTTTCCCACCTAACAGGTGGTAGTGGACCCTATACCCATCCTGCAGTAGGTAGTAGTGGAGCGAGTATAAGATTAAGTATAAGATTTACTCGCTACAGCGCGAGTAAATCTTTTACTCGCTACAGTAGACACTATACTATCCTGTTTGCAGTAGTTTACTCCATAGACATTCAACGTAACATCGTTTTCTGTTGACGTTCCTACAATACATTCTTTAAAGATTTTTAAAGCACAAACAAGTGTATACAATGTTGATTGGTGAAGCACTATTATTCTATGTAATAATTTATAGTGCTTATTATAATTTACTAAGAACAACTAATATTTCTCAAAACAAAACTACGAAACTTCAATAGGATGTTGCTGATCTGTTATATTCTAAGAGCATGGACAATAGCTGGTAAATTTCACAACCCATGTGGGACCTGAAAACTACAATTTTCATTTTAAGTGAACCAATCACGAATATTCTGCTGTCTACGGCGACGGACGGGTACTGTGAGACGTAAATTAGTACGTGAGGAAGAGTTTGGGCCTTGGAAAAAAGGTAACCGGGAATATACCACATTATATGTACTAATTCATATTCTACATATTGACTTTAACCATTAAGTCATATATGTGCTGTCTTGTGCGAGAGCGGGTTGTACTCTGAGGTATAGGAAGTTGGAAACCCCGGCCAGAGCAAGGCAAGTATGCTACCTGAGTCATGCACATCAGTAAATTCACACCATTGCCTCTACAGGATAATTCTAAGAATTTTACTAAACCTGACTAGGGGAATTTACTGTACTTAATTTAATTTATTTACTTAATTTATTTAATTTACTGTACAGCTCGCGACCTTGTTACCATAGGGTGACAAGATTGAACTTGACTACTGATGAGATTTGACAGAAGGTCATCCTCATCATCTGACTCAGCACTTGGATCCTTAGACAGGTCAGGAATTAGACTTGCTGCAGGTAGCTCTAGCTGATAAGGTTTTAATTTATTAATATGAATCGTTCTCTCAACTTGGTCTTCAAAAATACCTTTAATAACAAAATTAACCGGACCTTTTCTTTCAATTACTCGGTAAGGGCCCCGCCATCTAGGTGCAAGTTTCCTACTTTGATTGGCAGGAGCCGCCTCATTAACTCTCAACACAAGACCCCCGACTTTCAACTCAAGAGGTCGTACCTTTTTGTCATAATGCTGAGCATAGCGGTCTCGTGCTGTCTTGGAAGCCCTAGCTACAATTCTCCATGCGTTTTTCATCTTATTTAAAATTTATGATGGGTAGTCTTCCCCATATACAATATTATGTCTGTTAAGCAGACCTGATGGGAAATTCCATGAATGACCTGTGAACAGCAAAAGGGGTTGGGTGTTAATGGACCGATGGATGGCAGTGTTCAGAGCCAACTGGACATAGGGGAGTTGTTCGCCCCGAGAATTGGCATCATGCTCTGCAAGAATTGCAAGCATATCTTTAACTCACCGGTTCGTCCGTTCTGTCATGTCGTTAGCCTGAGGGTGATAAGCCGTAGTGAATGCTGAAGTGGTTTCCACAATTTTACATACTTCTCTAAAAATATTCCCATTAAATTCCTGACCTCGGTCAGAAACTAACACTTCTGGGGGACCGAATACAGTGACGAACCTATCTAAGAACGCCTTTCCAACAGTTCGTGAATCCTTCTGAGGCAATGCAATCAGTGTGGTGTACCTGGAAAGGTGGTCTACCAACGTAACGTAACGGTTTCCTGAATGACTGTGATGCAGATCAATCAGATCAGCCCCCACCCGATCTAAAGGTTCCAAAATTTCTGGGAATTCTTGCAATGGAGCTTGTACCTTTAGGGTACCTTTCCTCCTCTGGTAGTGACCACAGGACTTAACGAAGTTAATGACCTCTGTTAACATACCGGGGAAGAAAAAGAGTGACATGGCTTTCATGTGAGTTTTAAAAATCCCCGGATGACCTGCAATTTTAGACGCATGTGCGAGTTTCAACGCCGACTTCTTCAACACCTCTGGGATAACCGGCTGAAAAACTGCACGATCCTTCTGTCCCTTTACATAAAATAAGACCCCATCCCTCATTTCAAAATCATGAATTGCTAAATTACGTTTCTTCGACGGATATTTTCCTCCCTCCAAAAGTTCAATAATTTCTTTCCACCTTGGTTCGTTCATCTGGAATTCTCGCATTTTCTCACTGGAAATATTTTCAATATTAAGATTTACGTTAATAGTAGCAATGTTTCTACTCAAAGTGTCTGGTACAACATATGATGGACCAGGCTTGTAAAGTATTTGGAATGAGTGAGCAGCTAGTTCATGAGACCAACGTGACATGCGAGGGCACTTAGTTCTTTTCTTAAGAATATGAGTCAAAGCCCTGTGATCTGTATAAATGACAAAGTGACGTTGGAAAAGATACGGTTCAAAGTACCTGACACTTTCTACCACAGCCAAAGCCTCCCTATCCGTTGCAGAATAGCGGACCTCCGGACCCTTAACCTTCCTGCTGAAATATGCAACTGGGTGAGGAAGATTGTCATTATCACGTTGCATTAAGCACCCACCAATAGCTATGCCACTGGCGTCAGTGTGTACTTCCCACTCCTTATCAAAATCAGGTACTGCCAAGACTGGGGTGGTAATGAGTTGACTTTTTAATTTTGCATACGCGTTATCATGCTCAGGTTTCCAAACGAATTTAACATTTTTCTTAGTAAGCTCAGTTAACGGTGCTGTTGTACTTGCAAAACCCTCAATGTGGCGACGGAAATATCCGGCTGCCCCCAGAAACCTTCGAACATCCTTTGCCGTCTTAGGTGTAGGCATGTCAGCAATGGCACGACAGGAGTCGGGGTCAGGTCGGATACCATCTGTGCTCACCTGGAATACCAGAAACTTGAATTTCTGAGATGCCAGAGTGCACTTCCCCACATTGGCTTTGAAACCCACCCTATCTAACAGTATCAACGTCTCAGTCAAATCTCGCAAGTGCTCATCAAACGTCTTGGAGTAGATAACCAGATCATCCAGGTACGCTAATGAGTGCCTTCCCAATACTGGGTTCAGGATGTAATTTATTGCCCTCTGAAACGATGAAGGCGCTGTTAGGAAGATACATCAAGGACAAGGGTTATTGATTTATAAAAAAAAATAATAAAAATCATTAAACACTGCCACCACCTTCCCGTCCAACCATACCTGAATGTGTCTATCACCGATCCTCCAGGAAGGAAAGGAATCAGTTATCATGGGACTCCCGGGTAATATGAATTTCAGTAAGAAATTTTGGGGAATTAGTTTGTTTAATTCACTTTACTTATTTAAATCCAAGGGCAACTTTAGTATCTACGAACTGTAGGAGAACATGGGGGGTTTCCAATTGAACACATAAAAATGACCAAGTAGAGAAATATATCAAAGGGGAGTTAAGTGAATACCACTGGACAAGTTATACAATTTATTTTATGAATCATGTAAATTAAGACAATTTGAACATATACCCTATTCTATTCCCCTAGAGGCACAATGGATATCTACTGAGGACATGAATCAAGTGCACAATACCTTAAATACCGCACTGAGGCCAAGATGTTGATGGCTGCCCTCAGCCCCTTAGATGCGGGCTTGCGTCCCCCTAGTCCCGATACACTCCCAAGACACACTAATGAAATTTTGTTTTACCAGCTCTCTCCAGCTATGCGAAGGGTACAAGGTACCACTGTAGAGCCCAGTGCCCTCCGAGCAATGTTTACCAACTGATAAATTATGTTCAAGCCTGTCTCCTCCAAGATAAAGAGTAGGGACATTTGACCACAAGCTGAATTTCCAGGGACACATTCTAAATATATCAAAAAAAGTTTCAAAAACTGTGGGCATTCTTTCTAAGATCAGATATTATGTACCACGCCCTGCCCTGGTGACTCTCTATTACTCCCTTATCTATCCTTATCTCAACTATGGTATTTGTGCTTGGGGTTCTACTACCCAAAATCACTTACGTCCTCTAATTACCCAACACAAAGCCGCTATTAGAACAATATCCAACTCTGGCCCCAGACATCACTCGGTACCCCTACTCAAATCTCTTAATATGTTAGATATTAAGTCACTGCACATTCTCTCATGTGTATTATACATATATAAAACGCTAAACTATAATGCCAATCCTGATCTTAAAAGCTTCATAGAAGGTTGTAACAGAACCCATGAGCACCACACCAGAAATAAATACAGTTTTGATATTCCTAGAGTACGTCTTAATCAAACTAGAAATGCTCTGCAAATCAAGGGGCCCAGAATGTGGAATGACCTTCCCAACCATGTTAAAGACTGTACCTCTCTCAACCAGTTTAAGATAAAAACTAAACACTACCTAATAAATTCCCTGTAATCTACCTCACTCCTCTATTGTCAACCCATGTCTGTTATTTTTTTTTTTTTTTTTTTTTTTAATCAACACTGTTTGTCAACCTATTGTATTTGTGCTGCTTTTTCAGTCATGTTCCCCCTTTTTTTTTATCTTTATTTGTATTTGTTCTCAACATCTTTTATTCTTTATGCTCAATTAGTATTAAGTTCTAGATATTAATGTTTTCTTGCCCGAAACGCATTGCGTAATAGTGGCTTTAGGCATTGTATGTACTAGCTCTATCTATATATCAATCCATTAATGTAACATCACTTGTATGTATATACCTTACCTGAATAAACATCTGAATCTGAATCTGAATCTGACTCGCCTGGTATGGGGAAGGGACCGGTGAGAGGGGGAAGAGAGGGAATGAGAGGTGGATGCAGAGGGAAATCTGAGTGGGGGAAGCCAAAGGTATCCAAGACCACCCTCAGGTCAACCTCTTGGCCCTGACAAATGGGCGACAGGGGGAGGGGAAGAGGAGGAGACGAATGCCAAGCCAGGGGAGGGGAGAAAAGGGAGAAGGAAGGAGGGGAGAGGGGAGAAGGGAGAACCAATGATCTGAGCACCAGATCATTACACCTTAATTCTTTCCACAGTGACTGTGGGATAGCTGCTGTATAGCCAGAATTCAAATTATAACCTCATTTAACTACCATTGTGTACTTTAGCTCTGCCTTTCCTTTCAAAAGGTTTTAACTTTAGTTAAAAAAAAAAATATTGTCATCTTTATTATTGTCTTTTTTCTTTTTACTCCCATGTTCCATAGTACACTGGCTTTGCCTGTGTCCTCTAGTATTAACTTCATTATCCAGTGTTCCTGAGTGTATCTCTATTTAAACTACCTAATTTTGTTTTAGTGTAACTTTAGTATTCAACTATAGAGTACTTATAATAGTATAGTAAGTAAGGTTTTCATTTTATGGATTTCATAATTGCTTTTTGACTTTTTTGGTCATCTATTGTTATTAATTATTCCAGTTCATTTTTTACATTCCTAGTTCCCATTAAGTTTTTATTACTTAAATTACCATTAAGTTTATATTACTTTAGAATTTTTATTCTACTTTTTCTTTGTTTTCTATTTTGTAATTTGCCATTCTTGCCTTGTTTTCCTGCAAACAGCCTTTTTATGCAGGCAAGTATAGACCCAGAACTAAACCTCTTATCCACTATCTATGACAATCATCACGTTAATGATCAAAATTGCAGATATTTTACAGTACATGATGTAAACAATGTATTAACACATAATCACAATATCTCTGTAATCAACTTGAACGTTAAATCCCTAGGTAAACACTTCGATGATGTTAGTGCCTTGATTGAAACTATTGACAACAAATTCTCTTTTATTATACTTACTGAAACGTGGTTGAAAGAGGATACTACTCAACTCTTTAACATGCCTAACTACTCGGCAATTCACAACTGTCGACAAATTCAGAGAGGTGGTGGCACTGCTCTTTACTACCACCATGAACTAACATGCTTAAAAATAATTAGAACATTAGACTGCTGTGGAGAGTATATCTTCGCCAGTTTCAGAGTCAAGGGTGCCGAGTCTGTCTTGTCTGTGGGTGCAGTCTATAGAATTCCTAACACTGATGTGTCCGAATTCAATTCAAACCTTAGAAATCTAACACTAGATAAAAGACTGAACAAAAACCACCTAATTATCGCAGGGGACTTTAATATTGACCTCTGCGAGCCTGAACACCCTACTGCTGTTAGCTTCCTCAACTGTATGAATTCCTGCTTCCTCATACCCTTAATCACTAGACCTACTAGAATCACTGATAGCACTGCCACGACTCTAGATCACATCTGGACAAACATAACCTCTCCGCTTACTTCAGGTATAATCACCGATAGCACTACAGATCATTACCCCACATTTCTCTTAACTAACATTATCAAACCACCTCTTGAGTCAAGGGAGTTAAGCTTTAGGCTGCACAATGAAACTGCTATAGACAATTTTATAACTGCTGCTGATAATGTCAACTGGGAGTCCGAGTTAGGTAACATAGGGGACATCAACCTAGCAGTACAATCTTTTCTTCAAACAACTCTTAGCCTTTATAACACCCACTGTCCTATGCTAACGAAACAAGTCACAACCAAAAAGCTTAACAATCCTTGGCTTACAAAGGGAATACTTAAATCCATTAATAAAAAACATGACCTTGAGAAGAAGTATAGGTTAGGAACCGTTTCCAAAGAATTCTCAAAGAAATACTCGTTATTGCTATCTAAAATAATTAGACGAGCCAAAACTATATACTACGAAGATAAATTTACCCAAATAAAGGGCAACATTAAAAAAACTTGGAGCACAATTTCACAAATATTGGGATCAAAGAAGATTTTAAATAACAAACCAACACTCCTGTCTAATAACGATGGTCAGCTTTCAGCCTCTGAGTCTGCTATTGAGTTCAATAGGTTCTTCTCTTCCATTGGGTATATCCCTTGCAAATGATATTCCATCTTCCAGTACTGATGTTAAGTACTTAAGTTAAATCTTAAAGGTAACTATCCACAGTCTCTGTACCTAAAGCCTACTAATTCCACTGACGTCAATGAGATAATCCTTTCCTTTAAAACCAAGTCTAGTGCCCTTGAGAAGATACCAACTTTAATTTACAAAAAAGCCTCCAGATCTTTAGCCCCTGCTATTGCATTGCTCTTCAAAAAGTCACTTGAACTCCAAACCTTTCCAGATATTCTAAAAAAAGGCGAGAGTAACCCCTGTCCAAAAATGTGGTGATCCTACTGATGTTAACAACTACAGACCTATATCAATCCTGCCAAACTTGTCAAAAATATTTGAAAAACTAATCAACAAGCAGTTTTACTCTTATCTAGCCAAACACAATATACTTAGCTCTTGTCAATATGGCTTCAGACCCAAAAAAAAGCACTAACGATGCACTTATTAGTATGATTAACTTGATTCATGCAGCTCTTGATAAAAATGAGTTCCCTGTTGGGTTATTTGTGGACCTGCGTAAGGCTTTTGACACTGCCAACCACCAAAACCTTCTTCTTAAATTACATCATTATGGAGTCTGAGGACACTCCCTGCAATACCTCAAATCTTACCTTACTGACAGGCTCCAGTATGTTTTTGTGAATAATTCAATTTCTCCCACCCTACCCATCAACATTGGTGTTCCTCAGGGCAGCATACTTGGCCCTCTCCTCTTTCTCATCTACATTAATGACCTTCCAAATGCCTCCCAACACCTCCTTGAGGTTACTTTGAGGTGCTTCCGGGCTTAGCGTCCCCGCGGCCCGGTCGTCGACCAGGCCTCCTGGTTGCCGGACTGATCAACGAGGCTGTTGGACGCGGCTGCTCGCAGCCTGGCGTATGAGTCACAGCCTGGTTGATCAGGTATCCTTTGGAGGTGCTTATCCAGTTCTCTCTTGAACACTGTGAGGGGTCGGCCAGTTATGCCCCTTATGTGTAGTGGAAGCGTGTTGAACAGTCTCGGGCCTCTGATGTTGATAGAGTTCTCTCTCAGAGTACCTGTTGCACCTCTGTTTTTCAACGGGGGTATTCTGCACATCCTGCCATGTCTCTGGTCTCATGTGATGTTATTTCTGTGTGCAGGTTTGGGACCAGCCCCTCTAATATTTTCCACGTGTAAATTATTATGTACCTCTCCCGCCTGCGCTCAAGGGAGTACAGTTTTAGGCTCTTTAGTCGGTCCAAAAAGTTTAGATGTTTTACTGAGTGGATTCTAGCAGTAAAGAATCTCTGCACGCTCTCCAGGTCAGCAATTTCTCCAGCTTTGAAAGGTGCTGTCATTGTGCAGTAGTACTCCACTCTAGAGAGCACAAGCGATTTGAAAAGTATCATCATCGGTATAGCATCTCTAGTGTGAAAAGTTCTTGTTATCCAACCTGTCATTTTTCTTGCAGTTGTGACGGCTACTTTATTGTGTTCTTTAAAGGTAAGGTCTTCCGACATGAGTACACCCAGATCCTTTACATTGCCTTTCGTTCTATGTTATGATTTGCCTGAGTTTTGTACGTGGTTTCCGTTTTTATATTTTCATTTTTTCCATAGCGCATGAGCTGGAACTTATCTTCGTTAAACACCATATTATTTTCTGTAGCCCATAGAAAGACCTGATCTACATCTGACTGGAGGTTCGCCATGTCCTCTATGTTGCCTACTCTCATGAAGATCCTAGTGTCATCTGCAAATGATGATACAGTGCTATAGGTTGTGTTATTGTCTATGTCCGAAATGAGGATGAGAAAAAGTACTGGAGCAAGCACAGTACCCTCTTGGACTGAGCTCTTTACGGTTGATGGGCTGGATTTTATTTTGTTAACTATTGCACATTGGGTTCTGTTGGTCAGGAAATTGTAGATCCGTCTGTCTATTTTTCCGGTAATTCCTTTTGAACGCATTTTATGTGCAATAACACCATGGTCACATTTATCAAAAGCTTTTGCGAAATCTGTGTAAATTACGTCAGCGTTTTGTCTGTCTTCCATAGCATCTAATGCCATATCATAGTGGTCCAGCAACTGCGACAGGCAAGAGCGCCCTGTTCTGAAACCATGTTGTCCGGGGTTATGGAGATGCTGTGATTCCATGTATTTTGTGATCTTACTTCTTAGCACTCTCTCAAAAATTTTTATGATGTGCGATGTTAGTGCTATCGATCTGTAATTTTTTGCCTCTGCCTTATTTCCTCCTTTATGAAGTGGTGCTATCTCTGCTGTTTTTAGTATATCAGGAATAACGCCAGTATCTAGGCTCTGTCTCCACATAATGTGGAGGGCCTGCGATAGTGTTTTTTTACAGTTCTTTATGAATATGGAGTTCCAAGAATCCGGGCCTGGTGCAGAGTGCATAGGCATAC
This sequence comes from Procambarus clarkii, assembly GCF_040958095.1. Taxonomy (NCBI): domain Eukaryota; kingdom Metazoa; phylum Arthropoda; class Malacostraca; order Decapoda; family Cambaridae; genus Procambarus; species Procambarus clarkii. The sequence continues at coordinate 35,555,231 of NC_091162.1, forward strand.
TGTTTATGGCTTCTTCAAAATCCAGTGGGGATAGGGTGACGTCTGATATATGATTTGATGTTGGTATCGTATCCATGAAAAATTCATTTGGGTTATCAATCTTTAGTGTGTTTAATGGCTCGCTGAGAACAGAGTCGTACTGCTTCCTCAGTAGCTCGCTCATTTCTTTGTTGTCATCGGTGAAAGTTCCATCTCCCTTTCTCAGTGGCCCGATACTAGATGTGGTTTTTGATCTTGATTTTGCATAAGAGAAAAAATATTTCGGATTTCTCTCTATTTCACTGATGGCCTTTTGCTCTCTTTGCCTCTCCTGGGTTTTGTATGATTCTTGTAGCTTCCGTTCAATTGTTTCTATTTCTCGACCTAACCGTCTTCGCCGTTCTTGAGATAGAGTGCGACTCTCAAGTTGTTCCGCGATTCGTTTCCTTCGCCTATATAGGGAACGACGTTCCCGTTCCAATCTGCATCTCTTCCTCTTTTTTCTTAGAGGTATGCGGTTTGAACATATTTCTAGCGCTACTGAGCTTATTTTTTCCAGGCACTGGTTCAGGTTTGCATTTTCTAGCTGTTCTTCCCAGTTTATTTCTGTGAAGTCCTGGTTTATTTGCTCCCAGTTTATCTGTTTATTATTGAAGTTGAATTTGCTGAAATCTCCTCCACCGGGAATCTGGACTGGTTTTGAAGGTCTACTCCCCATGGTTGTCATAACTTCAATTAAGTTGTGATCTGAGTAACAGGTATTTGTAATCATTATGTTCCTGATCAATTCATCATTATTAGTGAAAATGAGGTCTAGCGTGTTCTCCTTCCTAGTTGGTTCTACTATTTGCTGGTTTAAGGCAAACCTGTCACACATCTGTAGCAGGTCATTTGCATGTGCCTGTTCATTTAGGCTACTTCCTGGTATTCTTTCTGATATTACGGTATTAGCCAGGTGCTTCCATTTCAGGTGCCGTAGATTGAAGTCCCCAAGCAGGATGATGTTCGGAGCTGGATTTGTGAGGTTTTCCAAGCAGTGTTCTATTTTCATTAGTTGGTCTTTAAACTGCTGAGGGTTTGCCTCCGGTGACTTATATACAACGACAATAACTACATTTAAAATCTCTATTTTGATTATCAGCACTTCCACCATATCATTTGACGTGTTTAGCAGCTCAGTACAGATGAGTGTGTCTTTGATGTAGAGGCTGACCCCACCCTGAAGCCGGTGTTTCCTATCACATCTGAAAATAATGTTGTTGAATAATGAATTAAAAAAAAGTCCACTTATGGATGTCAACGAACAAACTAACATTAAACATCGAAAAGACTTACTACATCTTATTTGGAAGCAAATCATCAAATGCAATTCAGCTACAGATAGACAACATTAACATCAGTAATAAAGATGATGGCAAGTTTCTTGGCCTATTCCTAGACAAGAGACTCAACTTCAGCACCCACATTCAACACATAACTAAGAAAGTCTCTAAGACAGTTGGTATACTCTCCAGAATCAGATATTATGTTCCTAACTCTGCTCTCCTCTCACTATATTATGCACTAATTTACCCCTATCTTAATTATGGTATCTGTGCATGGGGGTCTACCACTGCAAACCACCTTAAGCCCATCATCACACAGCAAAAATCTGCAATCAGAATGATAACTAACTCAGCTTTCAGACAACACTCAGCTCCCTTGTTTAAATCCCTAAACTTGCTAAATATTAACTCCCTCCACACATTCTCTTGTGTCAACTACATTTACAAAACCCTGTTCTTAAATGCAAACCATGCTCTGAAACTCTCCCTGGACAGATGTAATAGGACCCATTATCACCACACCAGAAATAAATATCTCTTTGATATCCCCAGGGTCAAACTTAATCTGTGTAAACACTCTATGCAAATTAAGGGACCTAGTTTATGGAACTCACTCCCTAGTGAATTGAAAAACTGTAAAACTTTTGCCTTATTTAAAAGCAAAACCAAAAAGTACCTAACTTCATCTTCTTAGTTTTCCTACACTGAGCTTTAAATTTGCTCTGTACCTAGTGTTACCCAATCTCCTAATTTTTATGTAATTTCAAACAACCTTATCATTGTGTTCATTGCTGTCTTCTTTTATGTGCTAGCCATATGCTGTATTGTGACTACCAATTTTTGTCAACTACCATTCAAGCTGTCATTGCAACCAATCTTATATTGTTTCTGCTGTATTATGCCTACCAATTTTTTTGTCAACTACCATTCAAGCTGTCATTGCAATCAATCTTAGCTACCTATGTGCTTTAATATACTGTACCTACAATTTTCTCTCATCTTTTTTTTCATTTCATGTAATCTGTTATCATTTTTTGTCTATAATTTTGCAAGTATTTACCTCCTTAAAATTTTCTTAGATTAAGGACCTGCCCGAAACGCTGCGCGTGCTAGTGGCTTTACAAGACTGTAATTACCATATTTGTATCCTCACATTCCTTATGTACATTCTTGTATATGCATAAATAAATAAATAAATAAATAAATAAATAAATAAATAAATAAATAAATAAATAAAAGATTGTACTCTGAGATCCATATTTCACCATCATGGTAGTCCTTTGTGTGGGTTTCTGTTAGGGCTGCAAACACTGCATTTGCCTCATGAAGGAGACCATCTATAAAGTGAACTTTGTTGGATTTGCGTGTTTTTATACCCTGGATGTTGGCAAATATAAATGATGTTATCGTGTTAGTGGAAGTGCTGGAAGCCTTACTTGGTGTTAATATCTGAGGCTCTGGTAAGGAGGCCACTGTGTTTGCGTCCAGGGTGTGTCGTTTTGGAAGTGATTCGTCCAGTTTTGGTAGTAGGACGGGTGTTGTGTGGTGTAGTACCTGTGTGCTTGTTGGTAATTTGAATTCCAGTCCTGTGGGTATCTCCGTTCCCCTCTGTAATCCTGTAGTGGTTCCATCTGACTGTTCCTCTTTCTTATATTTACTACTCTGTTTCTGCCTTCCTCTAACAAAATTCCAGTAGTGTCATATTGATCTTCCCGTCTATAACGCTCTGTACCTCTCACATGGAATTCCGGACATTGAAGATTGTAGCATTTTTTGTCCCTAATTGAAAATTGACATAATTTAGGGTGGAAGTATCTACACCCTGTTCCAAAACGGCATGTACCCCTCTCCAACATGTTCCTGCATTTTCGAGGATGCAGAAAATGGCATTTTGCTCCTAATTTTCCATATTTGCATATTCCTTTAGCGTAGAATTTGCAAATGTGTTTCGGTTTTGCGTTTTTCAAGGTATTTATATCTGTGACTGTCTTGTCTACCTCTTTATCGGAGCTATCTCCGTTTTTCGTCCCAATTCCTTCATCTATGCACTCTGTCTCACTGTTGCTCTCATCGTTTATATTGCCTGGCTCTGCAATTGTTATTTTGTACCACAATAGTCTCCTCCTCCACACTACTGCTGCGGTTCTCTAAACTATCTGTTCCTGAGTTTTGGTCGTTATCCAATGTTGACTTTTCCCAGTCCGCATATATCACTGGTAGCCTGTCTGTGAATGATAATCTCTGTGACTTGGGAATGTTTTTCATCAGTTTAGTTATGTTCTCTAACATTAATCTGTCATCTTTGCAAACCCAGAAAATTCCTTGCCTTTTTATGCATCCTGGAGCTAATTCTAACCTCAAACCAATTCTATTTGCTGACGACACAACCTTCATTTACTCCAGTCCTGACCCCCTTGCTCTAAATGCCACTGTAAATACTGAGCTAAATAAAGTCCATCTTTGGCTAACTGCCAACAAACTCACCCTTAACATTGACAAAACTTTCTATATTCTGTTTGGCAATAAATCCTCTAATCAAATATATCTCGAAATAAACAATACCCAAATTTGTAACAAATTAGATGGCAAATTCCTTGGCATTCTCATTGACCACAAGCTGAATTTCCAGGGACACATTCTAAATATATCAAAAAAAGATTCAAAAACTGTGGGCATTCTTTCTAAGATCAGATATTATGTACCACGCCCTGCCCTGGTGACTCTCTATTACTCCCTCATCTATCCATATCTCAACTATGGTATTTGTGCTTGGGGCTCTACTACCCAAAATCACTTACGTCCTCTAATTACTCAACACAAAGCTGCTATTAGGACAATATCCAACTCTGGCCCCTGGCATCACTCGGTACCCCTACTCAAATCTCTGAATATGTTAGACATTAAGTCACTGCACATTCTCTCATGTGTATTATACATATATAAAACGCTAAATTATAATGCCAATCCTGATCTCAAAAGCTTCATAGAAGGATGTAACAGAACCCATGAGCACCACACCAGAAATAAATACAGTTTTGATATTCCTAGAGTACGACTTAATCAAACTAGAAATGCTCTACAAATCAAGGGGCCCAGAATGTGGAATGACCTTCCCAACCATGTTAAAGACTGTACCTTTCTCAACCAGTTTAAGTTAAAAACGAAGCTATACCTAATAAATTCCCTGTAACCTACCTTACCCTTCTATTGTCAACCAATGTCTGTTTTTTTTTTTTTTTTTTTTTTTTTTTTAAGAGCGCTGTTTGTCGACATAATTGTATTTGTGCTGCTTTTTCATCTATGTTTTCATTTCCTGTTTTCATTCTACTCATTATGCTCAATTAGTATTAAGCTTGTCATTTAAGTTTATCATGCCCGAAACGCTTTGCGTAATAGTGGCTTTAGGCATTGTATGTACTAGCTCTACCTATAAGTCAACCAATCTTTGTAAAAATTTATTGTATGTATGTACCTTACCTAAATAAACATTTTATTTTATTTTATTTATTTATTTTAACTATGGTATTTGTGCTTGGGGTTCTACTACCCAAAATCATTTACGTCCTCTCATTACCCAACACAAAGCTGCTATTAGGACAATATCCAACTCTGGCCCCAGACATCACTCGGTACCCTTACTCAAATCTCTGAATATGTTAGATATTAAGTCACTGCACATTCTCTCTTGTGTATTATACATATATAAAACGCTGAACTGTAATGCCAATCCTGACCTCAAAAGCTTCATTGAAGGTTGTAACAGAACCCATGAGCACCACACCAGAAATAAATACAGTTTTGATATTCCAAGAGTACGACTTAATCAAACTAGAAATGCTCTACAAATCAAGGGACCCAGAATGTGGAATGATCTTCCTAACCATGTTAAAGACTGTACCTCTCTCAACCAGTTTAAGATAAAAACTAAACACTACCTAATAAATTCCCTGTAACCTACCTCACTCCTCTATTGTCAACCCACGTCTGTTATTTTTTTTTTAATCAACACTGTTTGTCAACCTATTGTATTTGTGCTGCTTTTTCAGTAATGTTCCCCCTTTTTTTATCTTTATTTGTATTTGTTCTCAACACATTTTATTCTTTATGCTCAATTAGTATTAAGTTCTAGATATTAATGTTTTTCCTGCCCGAAACGCATTGCGTAATAGTGGCTTTAGGCATTGTATGTACTAGCTCTATCTATATATCTATCCATTAATGTAACATCACTTGTATGTATGTACCTTACCTGAATAAACATATTTCTATTTATTTATTTATTTATTTATTTGTCCTCCCTGCTTTATGCCTCTTATTTTTTTTTTACTATGATTATTTCTTTACCTATTATTTTATTTACTCATTATTTTATTTTCACTTACCTACTTATTCTGTGTTAATGCCTCCTTTTTTCGCTTTCTTCGTTTATTCATTATTTATTTTATTATTAAGTTTTCTTATGTCCTGGCATTTAACTTTAGTTTCTTTACAGTTTTATATCTTTTGTTTTTTTTTAATTAATTAAAGTTCATTTGGTTTTGCTCATTTTAAAGTTTATTAACTAATTAAAGTTTGTTTCTAAATTTATTTTAGTTTATTTCCGAGTTTATTTACTTATATTTATTTTATTTACTCATTATTTATTTTATTTTCTATTGTCTACTGATTCTGCGTTATGCCTCCATTTTCCGCTTTCTCCGTTTATTCATTATTTATTTTATTAAGTTTTCTTATGTCCTGGCATTTCATTTTAGTTTATTTACTAAATTTATATTTTGATTTATTTAATTAATTAGTCATTTTGTTTTGTTTATTTTAAATATTAATTAATTAAAGTTTGTTAAATTTATTTTAGTTTATTTCCGAGTTTATTTACTTATATTTATTTTATTTACTCATTATTTATTTATTTTCACTTGTCTGCTGCCTCTGGGTTAATGCCTCCATTTTTGCTTTCTCCGTTTATTAATTATTTATTTTATTATTAAGTTTACTTATGTCCTTATTCCGTTTACTGTTACACATTCTTCCGTTTGCTTCTTTTACGTTTATTCGTTCTTTATTCACTTTATGGCAGCTATTGCTTTTGTCCTTATCCTGTTTGTCCGGCCCAATTTTACTCGCCTATTACTACGTTTTGTTTCCCTTAACTTTCCTCCCTGCTTAATGTATTAATTTCCTTTATTTACTTATGTCCTTATTCTGTGCTACTGCCTCCTTTTATTCGTTTTCTCTCTTTATTCTTTATTTATTTAATTACTTAGGTTACTACTTTTGTTCCTTTTCTGCTTATACTGCCACACTTTCATTCGTTTGTTTCTATGTTTATTTGTTATTTATTTACTTTATTTCAGTTATTACTTTTGCCTTTGCTCTGTTTGTACTGCTCACATTTATACGCTTTCTCTAGCGTTAATGTTTCTAGTCATGTTTTCCCGGTTATTCTGCTCCTCTTTTCGTTATTTCTATTTTCCGTTTTATCTGTTATTTATTTACTTTATTTATTTACTTTGCCTTTATTTCTGTTCGTCTGCTACCCACTTATGCATTTATTTTATCATTCCGTTTCATACGTTATTTATTCTCTTACTTCTTATGTCCTTATCCAGTTTTACTCCTCCCATTTATTCGTCTTTCTCCGTTTCTCACTTTTAGTTATTACTTATGCTTTTTTTTTTTTTTTTTTTTTTTCGCTGCCATGCTTTGCTTTACATGGTTATAAGTTATCTTGCTTACACGCTTCGCCATGTTTCCTTTCCTGTCCTGCCCTGGCCGCCCGCTTATATTTTCCCCTCTCCGCAGTACGGGGATGCCGGCCCCCCCCCCCCCCCCACGGTGAAGAAGAGGACAAGGACGGCGTCAACAAGACGACAGCGACGAAGGGGCGCTAGGACGCAACTGCCCAGGGCAAGGGTGAAACCCGCTCGATTCGCCTCCTCCTCGGAGGCCTCTTCGGGCGGCTCTGACTCGGACGGCGACCACATCCACGATGCACGCCCAACCTGCGTGGCCAAGGGGGGTGCGGCCGAACAACCCCCACAACTTTCGGCCGCCGACTGGGCAACGCTGCAGACGCTCATTGCTCAGGCTCAGAGCCCCCCCTCCGATACGAGACGACGGCAGACTTCGCACCCCGGTGGAGCGGGCGACATGGACACCCTCACAAACCGGCCTACACGCACAGCCTCCCCCTCTGTGCGCCGCCCACGGTCAAGGGCGAGGAGACATGCGACACGGCAGCGACACAGCTCTTCCAGCACGTCCTCCAACGGTGAGTACCACCGAGAGAGTTCGTTCCCCCCTACCCCCAGTCCTTGGGTAGGACAGCCCTGGGGGACGCGAGGCAACACTGTCACCATGCTAGGTGAGCACGTCCCACTGGCCCTAAGGAAGAAAGTCTGGGCGAACAAGTACATCAACCTGCACGAGCTGCTGGCTTATGAACGCATTGCCAGGCCCTCGGAGACACGCCATGCCACTCCCTCTGAGGCCCAGTTATCCACTAAGAACCTGCCGCCTCTGACGCCGGAGCAGTGGGGGGCATGGCTTTGACATCTTTGCTTCAATCTACCTGGAGCGACATCCCGCCAAGGGGCGGGCGCTTTTCACTTATGTCCGCTACGTGAAGTCCATGAAGCGCAACCTACGAGGTGACTGGATGTGGTACGATGAGGCCTTCAGGTGGGACAAGGAGAGGTCGGGCTGCCCTTGGACCGCACTAAGACTCGACCTGGAGATCTGGTCGGTACAACGTGCAGTGCAGGAGCAGATTCAGGCGGTGCCTCGCACCGTCGCCTCCCCAGCTGAACGTTCGCTCTCTACTGCACGGGCCTACGGATTACCACCGGGATACTGCTACGCTTTCCACGCAACTGGGGCAGGCTGCTCCGTCCCCTCCTGCACCTACAAGCACTACTACCCGCGCTGCCACAAGCGACACCCTGCCTACTGCCCGTGCCCCCAGGCCAAACCTCGAGTCGCCTCCGCCAAGGAGAATCGTTCCCGTCGCCCCACTCAGGACAAGGGCAGGAAGAAAGACACACGTCACAATGCCAGTGGACGCAGAAGCACTTGATGCTCTCCTGGCGGGTTACTCCCTCCGGGACTATGTCGTCGGAGGCTTCCGGGGGGGGGGTTTCCTACTCGGTTACGAAGGGGCTCGGACTCCCCTCCCCTCCCGCCCCCCCCCCCCCCAGCAACTACAGCCCTGCCACATATTGTGGGGCCTATGCTCGACAAGGAACTGAGCCTGGGGCGCATAGCGGGCCCCTTCGAGGTCCCCCCCATTTGAGAACTTCAAGTGTTCTTCCATAGCCACCCATAATATTGCGCTTCTTCCATCTCACCTCCCGGGCAAGTTAAACGGGGTTTGTGACCCTCTTTCCCGGTTGCAGGTACTGCCGCCCTCGTTCCTGCGAGACGCACTCCTACGTCAGGCAAGACGTCAATCCATTACCTAGATAAGATACTTCTGCGGCCAGCGGGCACCTCGCCCTTCGGGGGGTGGGGGTCCGGCTTCGCTGGCCTGCAGAGTGGGGGTGCTGTGCTGGATCCCCAAGTCTAGGGCTGCCCGCAGCTACTTACCATATGTCAAGTGCTCTCTTGTAGTGCAAGTTGGGGGTTGCAGACTTTACATGTAAACTAGGCACTAGCATATCATTACCCCTGGAAATTCTTATCTATTCTTTTCAATGCCCTCTGTGTATACAGAATATATTTTATACACACTGTACTGGCTGTGCCACTCAATTAACTCTGGCATTGTTTTTAATTATAGTATTAAGCTGATTGCGAGTACTGCAACATTGCTTCGGCTAGCCGGCACTAGGCACAGTTAATGTCCTACGACTCATTCCCTTAGTTGCATCTTTGCAGTACTGGCATTCTACTCAGTCATGTTACACGACATCTTTTATTGTGGTACAGCAGTTGCTCTGTAAACATTACTTAATAAATTAAGGTCCCCCTACTCCTGGCTTGTTTTTTCTCCCCGATCAGAAATACAGTTTTGATATTCCAAGAGTACGACTTAATCAAACTAGAAATGCTCTACAAATCAAGGGACCCAGAATGTGGAATGACCTTCCCAACCATGTTAAAGACTGTACCTCTCTCATCCAGTTTAAGATAAAAATGAGGCACTACCTAATAAATTCCCTGTAACCTACCTTACCCCTCTATTGTCAACCCATGTCTGTTTTTTTTAAACAACGCTGTTTGTCGACCTAACTGTATTTGTGCTGCTTTTTCAGCCATATTCCCCCCTCTTTTATCTCTATTTTTATTTGTTCTCAACACGTTTTATTCTTTATATCCAATTAGTATTAAGCTTTATTCATTAACGTTTTTCCTGCCCGAAACGCTTTGCGTAATAGTGGCTTTAGGCATTGTATGTACTAGCCCTATCTATAAATCCATCAATCTTTGTAAAATCTCTTGTATGTATGTACCTTACCTAAAAAAACATTTATTTATTTATTTACTGGCTAACTGCCAACAAACTCACCCTCAATATTGACAAAACTTTCTATATTTTGTTTGGCAATAAATCCTCAAATCAAATAAATCTCAGGATTAACAATACCCAAATTTGTAACAAAGTGGCGTTCTCATAGACCACAAGCTGAATTTCCAGGGACACATTCTAAATATATCAAAAAATGTTTCAAAAACTGTTGGCATTCTTTCTAAGATCAAATTTGCTTCAATATACTGTACCTACAATTTTCTCTCATCTTTTTTTTCTTGCCATGTAACTGTTATCATTTTTTTTATATAAATTTTGCAAGTATTTACCTACTTAAAGTTTTCTTAGATTAAGGACCTGCCCGAAACACTGTGCGTACTAGTGGCCTTACAAGACTGTAATTACCATATTATGTATCCTCACATTCCCAATGTACCTTGTTGTATATGCATAAATAAATAAATAAATAAGTATTATGTATCTCGCCCTGCTTTGGTGACACACTGTTATTCTCTCATCTATCCTTATTTCAACGATGGTATTTGTGCTTGGGGTTCTACTACCCAAAATCATTTATGTCCTCTAATTACTCAACACAAAGCTGCTATTAGGACTATATCTAACTCTGGCCCCAGACATCACTCGGTACCCTTACTCAAACTTTATATTTATTTATTTATTTATTTATTTATGTATTTATATACAAGAAGGTACATTGGGTTTGTGAGAATACATAGCATAGTACAGTAATTGCACTCTTGTAAAGCCACTAGTACGCGCAGCGTTTCTGGCAGGTCCTTAATCTAACATAATTTTAAGTAGGTAAATTCTATCAGAATTAATAAAATGATAACAAATACATTGCAAGAAAAAAAATGAGATGAGAGATTAGTAAGTATATTAAAGCACATTGGTATATTAAAGCTCTGATTGATTACATTGACAGCTTGATTGGTAATTTAAACAAGATTAATAGGCACCATACAGCAGATTGACAGAACATATAAGAAGACAGCAATGATAAAGATGTTCAGATTGGGTACATAAAGATTGGGAAATTGGGTAGCAATAGATACAGTGCAATTTTAAAGCAAAAGGTAAAAAATTATGAAGATGAAATTAGGTACTTTTTAGTATTGTTTTTGAATGATGTAAAAGTTGGACAGCTTTTCAATTCAATAGGGAGTGAGTTCCATAGACTGGGTCCCTTTATTTGCATAGAGTGTTTACACAAATTAAGTTTGACTCTGGGGATATCAAAGAGATATTTATTTCTGGTGTGGTGATAATGGGTTCTATTACATCTGTCCAGGGAGAGTTTCAGAGCAGGATTTGCATTTAAGAACAGGGTTTTGTAAATGTAGTTGACACAAGAGAATTTGTGGAGAGAGATTATGTTTAGCATGTTTAGGGAGTTAAACAAGGGGGCTGAGTGTTGTCTGAAAGCAGAATTTGTTATTATTCTGATAGCAGATTTTTGCTGGGTAATGATGGACTTGAGGTGGTTTGCAGTGGTTGAACCCCATGCACAGATACCATAATTAAGATAGGGATAGATTAGTGCATAATATAGAGAGATGAGAGCAGAGTTAGGTACATAATATATGATTTTGGAGAGTATACCAACTGTTTTAGAGACTTTCTTAGTTATGTGTTGTACGTGGGTACTGAAGTTGAGTCTTTTGTCTAGGAATAGGCCAAGAAATTTTCCATCATTTTTATTGCTAATGTTTACATTGTCTATCTGAAGCTGAATTGCATTTGTAGATTTGCTTCCAAATAAGATGTAGTAGGTCTTTTCTATGTTAAGTGTTAGTTTGTTGGTTGACATCCATAAGTGGGATGTCACTTTTTTTAGTTCATTATTAACAACATTATTTAGTGTATGTGGGTTGGGGTTAGAGTAGATGAGGGTAGTATCATCAGCAAACAAAATAGGTTTCAGAATGTTAGAGACGTTAGGCAGATCATTGACGTAAATAAGAAATTAGAGAGGTCCCAAAATGCTGCCCTGTGGCACTCCAACGGTTATTGGTAGAGTGGGAGAGGTTATATTATTGATGGCTACACATTGGTGTCTATCACTAAGATAGGATTGGATATAGTCCAGTGTATGGCCTCGAATTCCATAATGATGGAGTTTACGTAAGAGGTAATTGTGATTAACAGTATCAAAGGCCTTTCTCAGGTCAATGAAGAGTCCAATCGGAAACTCATTTTTGTCAAGGGCTGAGTAAATTATATCAAGGAGACTAATAAGAGCATCGTTGGTACTCTTTTGGGAGCGGAAGCCAAACTGACAGGGGCTAAGAATGTCAAATTTTACGAGGTAGGAGTAAAGCTGTTTGTAGATAATTTTTTCAAATATTTTTGATAGTATGGGTAGGTTTGATATTGGTCTATAATTGTTTATGTCTGCCGGATTACCTCCTTTATGAACTGGTGTTACTCCTGCTTTTTTAAGGATATCAGGGAAGGTATGACACTCAAGGGATTTGTTGAACAGCAGAGCTATAGGTGGGGCAAGTGCGTGGGAGGCGCTCTTGTATATAATGGAAGGTATTTCACTGATGTTCCCAGCTTTGGTTTTTAGTGAGTGTATGATGGACACAACATCTGTCGGGCTGACTGGTGAGAGGAGAAGAGAGTTTGGATAGCTGCCTGAGAGATATGTGTTGATATGTGTCTGAGTCTGTGGGATTTTACTGGCAAGATTAGCACCAACCGATGAAAAGAAGCTATTAAATTCATTCGCCATTTCTAAATCAGATGATGTTGTAAGGCCATCCTTAGAGAGTGTTATCTGGTTGTGGGAGTGTTGTTTAGTTCCTAGGATATTAGAGATGGGTTTCCATGTGCTTTTCATGTTGCCTTTTGCTTCTTTGAATCTAGTCTCATAATATGAAAGTTTAGCTTTTCTTATGATACTGGTAAGCACTGATGAGTACCTCTTAACTACTTGCTTTGTAACTAGGCCAAACCTAAATTTCTTTTTATATTCATGTTTTTTTGTTGATTGATTTGATTATGCCACTTGTGAGCCACGGGTTATTCTTTCTTTTATCAGTCACTTGTTTGGTAAGGAGGGGACAGTGAGTGTTGTAGAGGCTTAGAGTTTTGGAGAGAAAGAAGTTAGTTCATGAGTTTATATCCTGTATTATTAAATTCAGATTCCCAGTTAATATTGTGAAGTGCATTAGAAATCTCTGAATATGTTAGATATTAAGTCCCTGCACATCCTCTCATGTGTATTTTATATACCTGTATATAAAACGCTGAACTGTAATGTTAATCCTGACCTTAAAAGCTTCCTAGACGGTTGTAACAGATCCCATGAGCACCACACTAGAAACAAATACCTATTGATATTCCAAGAGTACGACTTAGTCAAACTAGAAATGCTTTACAAATCAAGGGACCTCGAATGTGGAATGACCTTCCCAATTATGTTAAGGACTGTACCTCTCCAAACCAGTTTAAGATAAAAACTAAGTACCACCTAATTAACTGAATGTAACCTACCTCACTCCCAAAATGTCAACCCATGTCTTCTATTTTAAACAATGCTGTTTCTTGACCAAATTGTATTTTGCTTTTTTTCTGCCATGTTCCCCCCCCCCTTTTTTCCATTTTTTTCTTATTTTTTCTCAACACAATTTATACTCTAATCTCAATTAGTATTAAGTTTTAGTCTTAGTGTTTTTCCTGCTCGAAACGCTTTGCGTAATAGTGGCTTTAGGGGGGCATTATCTTCAAATTTGTCCAAAATACGCCATAAATGAAAACTGGTTTGATTTCAATCAAACTTTGTTGAGGAGTTGTACATGAAAAAGAGTTTCATCTGGCCCAAGTCTCAGCATCGTAGCATAAATAGGAAGGGTGGAAAAATATTGAAGTAGGTGTCAAAATTATTCCAAAATGGTCAAAAACGATTATCAAACACTAGTGTCAAATGAAATCATATTTATGACTCTCGGCTATCTCAATAGCATATATTAAACAAATATTAAAATTAGTGTTATTAGAAAAAAATTTAAGTTAAAAAAAAATGTTTTTTTTCAGATTTTTTTTTTGTTTTTTTTTAGAAATTTTTCAATTTTTTTTTTCGGACGATTTGCATGAAACTTATACACCTGACTGCACATAAGCCTATCTGTAAGGGTGCCAATTTTGGAAAAAGTACGTAAGTAATTATCAACAGAAGGCACCAAAACGGGAAGGCTATGTAGCACCATCAAATGTGCGGGATAATCAGAGGGCGCTAAATATCACAAAGGTTGCCAATACGAGATCAAAAACGCATAAGGCGAACGATATCAAAAGCATTCGAGTCGCCAAGAAGTCTATCGAGGGACAAGCGACCGCGGGGGATGGTTGGGAAACAAGACACACGCTCGTCCTGGAAGTCAAGACATTCAACAAGGATATGTATGACCGTAAGAGGGACAATGCAATTTGGACAATAAGGAGCAAGGCGGCACTCCATTAAGTGACTGAGTTAAACGGGTATGGCCAATACGTAACCTATTCAGAGCCGTTTCCCACCGCCGGTTACGGGAAACCCACAGGAGGTGGCAGGAGGAAACCCACTGAGACACACGACTCTTAAGAGTACGTAGTTTGTTACCAATAACAGAAGACCAACAACTCTGCCAGCGGGCAAGGATGGAGGCATGAATAACTGGGTAAAAGTCGGAATAAGGAATACCTTTATGGAAAATGGGACAAGTGCGGATAGCATCCTTAGCGGCAGCATCCGCACGCTCATTTAAAGAGACACCAACATGGCTGGGAACCCAGCAAAACGCAACCGACTTAAATTTACTGGAGATAAGAAACAGCCAATGTTGAATCTCGATGACCACCGGGTGGACCGGATTAAAGGACCCTAAAGCCATGAGGGCACTACGAGAGTCAACTACCTCCACGAAGGAGGATTGACACTGGGAAATCAGGAGACGAAGAGCATAGAGAATAATATAGAGTTCTGCTGTGAAGATGCTAGCCTCCGGAGGAAGGCGACACATATAAGTGTGGTCAGGAAAAACAACAGAGTAGCCCACACTGTCAGCAGACTTTGACCCGTCGGTGAAGATGGGAACGGAGTGGAAGTGAGGAGAAAAGTGCTCAAGGAAGAGGCGTTTCAGAACTGTAGGAAGGGTAAAAGCTTTAGTGATGCGGGTCAGAGAAGTACAAAATTTGGGAAGGGGGACCCTCCATGGGGGCAAGGATGGAACAATACCTGGAAAAACATTAGTAATATGAACCGAAAGAGAATCTTGTAAGCGAGACAAACGGACAAAAAGAGGAAGGTGGTGAAGAGGAACAGGAACTACAGGAGGGGTAAAAGTCAAAGCACGATAGAGGCGAGAGTGAGGATGCTGTAAGGATCGTGCAAGATAGCGAAGACTGTAGCGATCATGGCGATCCTGGAGAGACAGAAAGCCAGTATCAGCGTACAAGCTGAGGGTAGGAGTTGAACGAAAAGCACCAGAGCTGAGGCGCAACCCAGTATGGTGCAAAGGATCAAGACGGCAAAGAGTAGAAGAAGAAGCAGAAGAGTAAGCAGGGCAACCATAACTGAGCTTAGACAGGACGAGAGAGGAATGCAAATAGAGGAGCGTGCGCCTATCCGCTCCCCAACAAGTATGGGACAAAACCTTAAGTAGGTTAAGGGCCTTAGAGCATTCAACACGGAGGTAAGAGACATGGGGCGACCAAGACAAACGAGTGTCAAAGAATAACCCCAAAAGCTTCGTGGAATCTTTGTACTCAAGGGGATGACCATAAAGTGACAAAGAGGGGCGAAGAACGACCCGCTTCCGAATAAAAGTCATGGCACAAGTCTTAGTACTAGAGAACTTGAAGCCATGATTTGTGGCCCTAGATGACGCGGCATCAATCGCAAGTTGAAGCCGCCGTTGAAGGAGAGGGGGAATCATCACCCCGGCAGCAAAGAGAAAGATCGTCAACATAAAGAGCGGAGAAGGTGCCAGAAGGAAGGGAGGAAAGAAGACGAGGGTAACCAGAAAAAGAGTAGTACTCAGAACACTACCTTGGGGCACACCTTCATACTGCCGAAAAGAGGCAGAGAGAGTGGCACCAAGCCTGACTCGAAAGGTACGACGAGAGAGAAAGCTTTGAAGGAAGAGAGGGAGATTACCACGAAGGCCAAAAGAACGAATTTGGGACAGAATATGATATCGCCAAGTGGTGTTGTAAGCCTTTTCCAGGTCAAAAAGGACGGCAACAACGGAGGTCTTCGCAGCAAAAGCAGTACGAATATAGACCTCCAAGTTCACCAGGACATCAGTCGTGCTGCGGCACTTGCGAAAACCATATTGAGAAGGAGAGAGGTGGTGATGGTGTTCCAAGAACCACATCAGGCGGACAGTTACCATACGCTCAAAGAGCTTGCAAACAGAACTTTATTTATTTATTTATTTATGCATATACAAGAAGGTACATTGGGAATGTGAGGATACATAATATGGTAATTACAATCTTGTAAAGCCACTAGTACGCGCAGCGTTTCGGGCAGGTCCTTAATCTAAGAAAATTTGAAGTAGGTAAATACTTGCAAAATTTATAAAAAAAAAAATGATAACAGTTACATGGCAAGAAAAAAAAAAGATGAGAGAAAATTGTAGGTACAGTATATTAAAGCACATAGGTAGCTAAGATTGATTGCAATGACAGCTTGAATGGTAGTTGACAAAAATTGGTAGGCACAATACAGCATATGGCTAGCACATAAAAGAAGACAGCAATGAACACAATGATAAGGTTGTTTGAGTTAAATACATAAAAATTAGGAGATTGGGTAACACTAGGAAGCTCAGTGTAGGAAACTAAGAAGATGAAATTAGGTACTTTTTGGTTTTGCTTTTAAATAAGGCAAAACTTTTACAGTTTTTCAATTCACTAGGGAGTGAGTTCCATAGACTAGGTCCCTTAATTTGCATAGAGTGTTTACACAGATTAAGTTTGACCCTGGGGATATCAAAGAGATATTTATTTCTGGTGTGGTGATAATGGGTCCTATTACATCTGTCCAGGGAGAGTTTCAGAGCAGGGTCTGCATTTAAGAACAGGGTTTTGTAAATGTAGTTGACACAAGAGAATGTGTGGAGGGAGTTAATATTTAGCAAGTTTAGGGATTTAAACAAGGGAACTGAGTGTTGTCTGAAAGCAGAGTTTGTTATTATTCTGATAGCAGATTTTTGCTGGGTGATGATGGGCTTAAGGTGGTTTGCAGTGGTAGATCCCCATGCACAGATGCCATAATTAAGATAGAGGTAGATTAGTGCATAATATAGTGAGAGGAGAGCAGAGTTAGGAACATAATATCTGATTTTGGAGAGTATACCAACTGTCTTAGAGACTTTCTTAGTTATGTGTTGAATGTGGGTACTGAAGTTGAGTCTCTTGTCTAGGAATAGGCCAAGAAACTTGCCATCATTTTTATTACTGATGTTAATGTTGTCAATCTGTAGCTGAATTGCATTTGATGATTTGCTTCCAAATAAGATGTAGTAAGTCTTTTCGATGTTTAATGTTAGTTTGTTCGTTGACATCCATAAGTGAACTTTTTTTAATTCATTATTCACAACATTATTTAGTGTATGTGGGTTGAGGTCTGAATAGATAAAAGTAGTATCGTCAGCAAACAATATAGGTTTGAGAATATTAGAGACATTAGGCAGATCGTTTATATATATCAGAAATAGAAGAGGTCCTAAGATACTGCCCTGCGGCACTCCAACGGTAATTGGTAGAGTGGAAGAAGTTGTATCATTGATGGTTACATATTGGTGTCTGTCACTAAGATAGGATCGGATGTAGTCAAGGGCAAGGCCACGGATTCCATAATGCTGGAGTTTAAGTAAGAGGTAGTTGTGATTAACAGTATCAAAGGCTTTTCTTAGGTCAATGAAGACTCCAATCGGAAACTCATTTTTGTCAAGGGCTGAGTATATTACGTCAAGGAGACTAATGATTGCATCGTTGGTGCTCTTTTGGGACCGGAAGCCAAACAGGCAGGGGCTGAGTATGTCGAATTTTACGAGGTAGGAATAGAGCTGTTTGTAAATAATTTTTTCAAATATTTTTGATAGAATGGGTAGATTTGATATTGCTCTATAATTAATAATAATAATAATAATATTTTATTTAGGTAAGGTACATACATACAATAAATTTTTACAAAGATTGGTTGACTTATAGGTAGAGCTAGTACATACAATGCCTAAAGCCACTATTACGCAAAGCGTTTCGGGCATGATAAACTTAAATGACAAGCTTAATACTAATTGAGCATAATGAGTAGATGAAAACAAGAAATGAAAACATAGATGAAAAAGCAGCACAAATACAAATATGTCAACAAACAGCGCTCTTTAAAGAAAAACAGACATTGAGTGACAATAGAAGGGTAAGGTAGGTTACAGGGAATTTATTAGGCATAGCTTCGTTTTTAACTTAAACTGGTTGAGAGAGGTACAGTCTTTAACATGGTCAGGAAGGTCATTCCACATTCTGGGCCCCTTGATTTGTAGAGCATTTCTAGTTTGATTAAGTCGTACTCTAGGAATATCAAAACTGTATTTATTTCTGGTGTGGTGCTCATGGGTTCTGTTACAACCTTCTATGAAGCTTTTGAGATCAGGATTGGCATTATAGTTTAGCGTTTTATATATGTATAATACACATGAGAGAATGTGCAGAGACTTAATGTCTAACATATTCAGAGATTTGAGTAGGGGTACCGAGTGATGTCTGGGGCCAGAGTTGGATATTGTCCTAATAGCAGCTTTGTGTTGAGTAATTAGAGGACGTAAGTGATTTTGGGTAGTAGAGCCCCAAGCACAAATACCATAGTTGAGATATGGATAGATAAGGGAGTAATAGAGAGTCACCAGGACAGGGCGTGGTACATAATATCTGATCTTAGAAAGAATGCCCACATTTTTTGAAACTTTTTTTGATATGTTTAGAATGTGTCCCTGGAAATTCAGCTTGTGGTCAATGAGAATGCCCAGGAATTTGTCATCTAATTTTTTACAAATTTGGGTATTGTTTATTTTGAGATTTATTTGATTAGAGGATTTATTGCCAAACAGAATATAGAAAGTTTTGTCAATGTTAAAGGTGAGTTTGTTGGCAGTTAGCCAAAGATGGACTTTATTAAGCTCAGTATTTACTGTGGCATTTAGAGCAAGGGGATCAGGACTGGAGTAAATGAAGGTTGTGTCGTCAGCAAATAGAATTGGTTTGAGGTGTTGGGAGGCATTTGGAAGGTCATTAATGTAGATGAGAAAGAGGAGAGGGCCAAGTATGCTGCCCTGAGGAACACCAATGTTGATGGGTAGGGTGGGAGAAATTGTATTATTCACAGAAACATATTGGAGCCTGTCAGTAAGGTAGGATTTGAGGTATTGTAGGGAGTGTCCTCTGACTCCATAATGATGTAATTTAAGAAGAAGGTTTTGGTGGTTGACAGTATCAAAAGCTTTATGCAGGTCCACAAATAACCCAACAGGGAACTCATTTTTATCAAGAGCTGTATGAATCGAGTTAAGCATACTAATAAGTGCATCGTTAGTGCTTTTTTTTGGGTCTGAAGCCATATTGGCAAGGGCTAAGTATATTGAGTTTGGCTAGATATGAGTAAAGCTGCTTATAGATTAGTTTTTCAAAAATTTTTGACAAGTTTGGCAGGATTGATATAGGTCTGTAGTTGTTAACATCTGTGAGATCACCACATTTGTGGACAGGCGTTACTCTCGCTTTTTTTTAGAATATCTGGAAAGGTTTAGAGTTCAAGTGACTTGTTGAAGAGCAAAGCAATAGCAGGGGCTAAAGATCTGGAGGCTTTTTTGTAAATTAAAGTTGGTATCTCCTCAAGGGCACTAGACTTGGTTTTAAGGGAAAGGATTATCTCATTGACGTCAGTGGAATTAATAGGCTTTAGGTACAGAGACTGTGGATAGTTACCTGTAAGATAGTCCTTAATGTCAGTACTGGAAGATGGAATATCATTTGCAAGGGATGACCCAATGGAAGAGAAGAACCTATTGAACTCAATAGCAGAATCAGAGGCTGACAGCTGACCATCGTTATTAGACAGGAGTGTTGGTTTGTTATTTAAAGACTTCTTTGATCCCAATATTTGTGAAATTGTGCTCCAAGTTTGTTTAATGTTGCTCTTTATTTGGGTAAATTTATCTTCGTAGTATTTAGTTTTGGCTCGTCTAATTATCTTAGATAGCAATAATGAGTAATTCTTAGAGAATTCTTTGGAGACAATTCCTAACCTATACTTTATTTTATTTTATTTTATTTTATTTATGCATATACAAGAATGTACATAAGGAATGTGAGGATACAATTATGGTAATTACAGTCTTGTAAAGCCACTAGCACGCGCAGCGTTTCGGGCAGGTCCTTAATCTAAGAAAATTTTAAGGAGGTAAATACTTGCAAAATTTATAGACAAAAAAATGATAACAGATTACATGGAATGAAAAAAAAAAGATGAGAGAAAATTATAGGTACAGTATATTAAAGCACATAGGTAGCTATGATTGATTGCAATGACAGCTTAAAATGGTAGTTGACAACAAATTGGTAGGCACAATACAGCAGAAACAATATAAGATTGATTGCAATGACAGCTTGAATGGTAGTTGACAAAAATTGGTAGTCACAATACAGCATATGGCTAGCACATAAAAGAAGACAGCAATGAACACAATGATAAGGTTGTTTGATATTACATAAAAATTATGAGATTGGGTACCACTAGGTACAGAGCAAATTTAAAGCTCAGTGTAGGAAACTAAATAGATGAAGTTAGGTACTTTTTGGTTTTGCTTTTAAATAAGGCAAAAGTTTTACAGTTTTTCAATTCACTAGGGAGTGAGTTCCATAGACTTCTTCTCAAGGTCATGTTTTTTATTAACAGATCTAAGTATTCCCTTTGTAAGCCAGGAATTGTTAAGCCTTTTGGTTGTGACTTGTTTTGTAAGCATAGGACAGTGGGTATTATAAAGGCTAAGAGTTTTTTGAAGAAAAGATTGCACTGCTAGGTTGATGTCCTCTGTCCTTTCAATAATTCATTCATTCATTCTGTCCTTTCAATAATTCAATAATTTCATTGATGTCCTTTCAAACATGTTTCTAATTGTTTATGTCCGCTGGATTGCCTCCTTTATGGACTGGCGTTACTCTGGCTTTTTTGAGGATATCAGGGAAGGTGTGACACTCTATAGATTTGTTGAACAATAGGGCTATGGGTGGGGCAAGGGCATGGGAGGCTCTCTTGTACACAATGGACGGAATTTCACTGGTGTTCCCTGCCTTGGTTTTTACAGAGTGTATGATGGACACAACATCTGCCGGGCTGATTGGTGAAAGGAGAAGAGAGCTTGGATAGCTGCCTGAGAGATATGTGTTAATATGTGTCTGAGTCTGTGGGATTTTACTGGCAAGATTAGCACCAACCGATGAAAAGAAACTATTAAATTCATTTGCCATTTCTAAATCAGTTGACGGTATATCCCCATCCTTGTAGAGTTTTATTTGGTTATGTGAGTGTTGTTTAGTTCCTAGGATACTAGAGATTGTTTTGCAAGTGCTTTTCATGTTGCCTTTTCCTTCATTGAATCTATTCACATAATATGCAAGTTTTGCCTTTCTTATGATACTGGTAAGCATTGATGAGTGCCTTTTAGCTACTTCCTTTGAAACTAGGCCAATCCTAAGTTTCTTTTCATATTCATGTTTCTTGTTGATTGAGTTGAGAATGCCACTTGTGAGCCATGGATTGTTTAATCTTTTGTCAGTTACTTGCTTGGTAAGAAGGGGACAATGAAGGTTGTAGAGGCTTAGAGTTTTGGAGAGGAAGAGGTTAGTTAATGAATTTATATCCTGGGTATTATTGAATTCAGAATCCCAGTTAATATTGTGAAGTGCATCTGTAAGATTGCCTAAAGCTGATTCACTGTGTAGCCTAAATGAAAGTTTCTTGCATTTTGGTGGTGTTATGTCCATGTTGGCTATGAGAAAGGTAGGATAGTGGTCAGTTGTTCTGTCGTAGATTATACTAGATACAAGGGGAGCTGTTATGTTTGTCCATATGTGGTCCAAGGTAGTGGCTGATGTTTGAGTGACTCGGGTAGGTTTGGTGATTGTGGGGATTAGCATACAGGAGTTCATGCTGTTAAGGAAATAGTCAACTTGAGAGCAATTTTGTTGACCCAGGTCAATATTAAAGTCTCCTCCCAGAATGATGTGGTTTTTGTTGAGATTGTTGTTTATAATAAGATTCATTAGGTTGTCTGAGAAAGAAGCTATGTTAGTATTGGGAAATCTATAAATGGCTCCAATAGTCAAAGAGGATTTAAAGGATTTAATTGTAAACTGAGCAAAAGTATATTCACAGTAGTCATCTCTGTCACTAATAACACTGTTGCAGATAAATGTATCTCGGTAATATATAGCTGTGCCACCACCTTTTTTATTAGGCCTACAGTTATGAATGGCTTTATAACCAGCTAAGTTGTAGAGTTGGGTATAGTCTTTATTTAGCCAAGTTTCTGTTAAAATAATGAACGATAAATTAGTACCTAGTGCTGTGAGTAGTGCATTTAAATCGTCAAAATGTATACCAAGTGAACTAACATTTTGATTGTAAACTGATAAACAGGTGCTATTTTGGAGTTTGTTTTTAGCCTGGTGTGCTGTGAAATACTTGCAATAATGATGATCAATGTGCTGGTTGGTGTAGATATGAGACAGAAGATTTTGATCAGGATCAATATCAGTGTGCATAGAGATGCAGAGGGATCACGATACAAGATACACGATAAAGCAAAACACAAGAATAAAAGCAAATACAATAAAATAGTAACAATTTAGAAGTAAAATAAAGATCCAATAGTTAGCCAGGGAGGACACAGAAGTTACATAAAATAAAAACCAAAAGCAAAATCAGTAGAGACTGACAATATAAATGTAAAAAAAAATAATAAGAAAAATAATAATCATAAAGTAAAATGATCATGAAGATAATTAGCTTAGTAATGGTTAATTAAAATCCTATAATTGGTATGAACCTAAGAAAACAAAGTGAGCTCAAATAGATAATTCCGAGAGAAAAAAAAAGAAAAAAAAGATGACATGTAAATCTAATTAAATCTTGAAATTTACTCTAATATAAATCTAAGTGTAAAAATAAACAGGGTGAGAGTATATTCATATGGAAGTTTTTACTATGATTCTGAGGTAGATGCTTATATAAACAATTATACTATTAATTAATTCCAATAAATGATTACAAGAAACAAATACCAAGTTACTTTAAATATAACAGGTTAATAAAAAGCCCAAGGTTTAGTGACAAGGGGATTAACTAAGACCAAATAATTAAGAGACCAAAATAATTATGTAATTAAACAATTCTTCGCGGCGGGGATCGTATTCCAGGGACCTGCCCGAAACGCTACGCGTACTAGTGGCTCTACAAGAATGTAACAACTCTTGTATATATCTCAAAAAAAAGAGTAAAAAACAGGCAAAAATGACAAACAGAAAATAAAAATAAAAATAAAAATAAAAAAACTTTGGAAAGGAAAGGCAGAGCTTAAGTACACTTTGGTTGTATGTGAGACTACAAATTATGTTCTGGTTATTCAGCTGATATCCCACAGTCATCCAGGAAAGAAGTGAGGTGTGCTTCAGTGGTTATGACATAAGTTTTTCCAAAGTCAGTCTTCCTAGCTATTATTTTACCATCGCGCACAAAACAATGTTTAATAGCAGTGGATCTATTGCAGATACCACGTAGTTCAAATAAGAGATTTTGTCTGAATCTGGTTAGTGAGAGAAACTCGTGAGAGCAATAGGGCGGAAGTCCTTAGGGGATTTGATTGTTGATTGTTGCCGCCGAAGGCGGCTAGTTTATTGTGCACCCCATACTCATCCTGTGAGCGGTAGCGCAAAAACATTACAGAGGGCACAAAAGGTCTTTATCAGACCTCATCTTAGATTATTACATAAACAATTTCATCTATCCTTCACACCTTATAGTTACAATCCCCACATGAACCTTAGTCCTGGCTTTGTTGCTGTTGATTCTTACCTTTCACAGGATATTCTTAAATGCTCTAACCTTCTTAACAAACGGGATCTAACTTGAGCTTTGATCTTGTCTATTATTCTTCTTAGTCTTACCTTCATCCTGTTCTATGAGTGGGATGATTTTGATTGTTGCCGCCGAAGGCGGCTAGTTTATTGTGCACCCCATACTCATCCTGTGAGCGGTAGCGCAAAAGCATTACAGAGGGCACAAAAGGTCTTTATCAGACCTCATCTTAGATTATTACATAAACAATTTCTTCAATCCTTCACACCTTATAGATACAATGTCAGCTAGTTACAGAGAAGCTTTATCTTTAGCTTTATTCTCTGACAATGTAAGAAATCTTATCATAAATAACAATCTCAACAAAAATCACATCATTCTGGGAGGTAATTTCAATATTGACCTGGGTCTTCAAAACAACCCTCAAGTTGACTATTTCCGTAACAGCATGCACTCCTGTATGCTAATCCCCACAATCACCAAGCCCACCCGAGTCACTCAAACATCTGCCACTACCCTGGATCACCTATGGACTAATATAACAGCTCCCCTTACATCTGGGGTAATTTATGACAGAACAACTGACCACTATCCTACTTTCCTCATAGCAAACATTGACACATCACCACCAGAAACCAAAAAACTTTCATTCAGGCTACATAGTGAATCAGCTTTAGGCAATCTCTCTAATGCACTCCACAATATTAACTGGGAATCTGAATTTAATAATTCACAGGATATAAACTCATCAACTAGCCTCTTTCTCTCCAAAACTCTAAGCCTCTACAACACTCACTGTCCCCTCCTTACCAAACAAGTAACTGATAAAAGAAAAAATAACCCGTGGCTCACAAGTGGCATAATTAAATCAATCAACAAAAAACATGAATACGAAAAGAAATTTAGGAGTGGCCTAGTTTCAATGGAGGTAGTTAAAAGGTACTCATCAGTGCTTACCAGTATCATAAGAAAAGCAAAACTTTCATATTATGAGACTAGATTCAAAGAAGCAAAAGGCAACATGAAAAGCACATGGAATACCATCTCTAACATCCTGGAAACTAAACAACACTCCCACAACCAGATAACACTCTCTAAGGATGGCCTTACACTGTCATCTGACTTAGAAATGGCGAATGAATTTAATAGCTACTTTTCAGCGATTGGTGCTAACCTTGCAAGTAAAATCCCACAGACTCAGACACATATCAACACATATCTCTCAGGCAGCTATCCAAACTCTCTTCTCCTCCCACCAGTCAGCCCGTCAGATGTTGTGTCCATCATACACTCACTAAAAACCAAAGCTGGGAACATCAGTGAAATCCCATCCATTGTATACAAGAGCGCCTCCCATGCCCTTGCGCCACCTATAGCTCTGCTGTTCAACAAATCCCTTGAGTGTCATACCTTCCCTGATATCCTTAAAAAAGCAAGAGTAACGCCAGTTCATAAAGGAGGTAATCCGTCAGACATAAACAACTATAGACCAATATCGAACCTACCCATACTATCAAAAATATTTGAAAAAATTATCTACAAACAGCTCTACTCCTATCTCGTAAAATTCGACATTCTTAGCCCCTGTCAGTTTGGCTTCCGCTCTCAAAAGAGTACCAACGATGCAATTATTAGTCTTCTTGGCATAATTTACTCAGCTCTTGACAAAAATGAGTTTCCAATTGGACTCTTCATTGACCTGAGAAAGGCCTTTGATACTGTTAATCACGATTACCTCTTAAGTAAACTCCATCATTATGGAATCCGAGGCCATGCACTGGACTATATCCAATCCTATCTTAGTGATAGACACCAATGTGTAGCCATCAATAATATAATCTCTCCCATTCTACCAATAACTGTTGGAGTGCCACAGGGCAGCATCTTGGGACCTCTTCTTTTTCTTATATACATTAATGATCTGCCTAATGTCTCTAACATTCTGAAACCTATTTTGTTTGCTGATAATACTACCCTCATCTACTCCAACCCCAACCCACATACACTAAATGGTGTTGTTAATAATGAACTAAAAAAGTCCACTTATGGATGTCAACCAACAAACTAACACTTAACATAGAAAAGACCTACTACATCCTATTCGGAAGCAAATCTACAAATGCAATTCAGCTTCAGATTGACAATGTAAACATTAGCAATAAAAATGATGGAAAGTTTCTTGGCATATTCCTAGACAAGAGACTCAACTTCAGTACCCACATACAACACATAACTAAGAAAGTCTCTAAAACAGTTGGTATACTCTCCAAAATCAGATATTATGTTCCTAACTCTGCTCTCATCTCTCTATATTATGCACTAATCTATCCCTATCTCAACTATGGTATCTGTGCATGGGGTTCAACCACTGCAAACCACCTCAAGTCCATCATCACCCAGCAAAAATCTGCTATCAGAATAATATCAAATTCTGCTTTCAGATAACACACAGCCCCCTTGTTTAACTCCCTAAACATGCTAAACATAATCTCACTCCACAAATTCTCTTGTGTCAACTACATTTACATTTCTGTTCTTAAATGCAAATCCTTGTCTGAAACTCTTCTTGGACAGATGTAATAAGACCCATTATCACCACACCAGAAATAAATATGTCTTTGATATCCCCAGAGTTAAACTTAATCTGTGTAAACACTCTATGCAAATAAAGGGACCCAGTTTATGGAACTCACTCCCTACTGAATTGAAAAGCTGTCCAACTTTTACATCATTCAAAATCAATACTAAAAAGTACCTAATTTCATCTTCATAGTTTTTCACTTTTTGCCTTAAAATTGCACTGTATCTATTGCTACCCAATCTCCCAACCTTTATGTTCCCAATTTGAACTTCCTTACCATTGTGATCATTGCTGTTTTCTTATATGTGCTGCCAATCTGTTGTATGGTGTTTATAAATCTTGTTTATCTGTATCTTTTGCTACCCAGTCTCCCAATCTTTATGTACCCAATCTGAACATCTTTACCATTGTGATCATTTCTGTCTTATATGTGCTGTCAATCTGCTGTATGGTGTCTATTAACCTTGTTTAAATTACTAATCAAGCTGTCAATGTAATCAATCAGAGCTTTATAATAATAATAATAATAATAATTTTTATTTAGGTAAGGTACATACATAAAGAGATTTTACAAAGTTTGTTGGCTTAATAGATAGAGCTAGTACATACAATGCCTAAAGCCACTATTACGCAAGGCGTTTCGGGCAGGAAAAACATTAATGACTAAAGCTTAAAACTAATGGGTAAAAAGAATAAAATGTGTTGAGAACAAATAAAAATAGAGGTAAAAGAGGGGGGAACATTGTTGAAAAAGCAGCACAAATACAATTACAAATTATTACAGAAAATTACATTCAAACAGCATTGATTTGAAAAAAAAAAAAAGACATACATGGGTTGACAACAGAGGGGTAAGGTAGGTTACAGGGAATTTATTAGGTATAGCTTCGTTTTTAACTTAAACTGGTTGAGAGAGGTACAGTCTTTAACATGGTTGGGAAGGTCATTCCACATTCTGGGCCCCTTGATTTGTAGAGCATTTCTGGTTTGATTTAGTCGTACTCTAGGAATATCAAAACTGTATTTATTTCTGGTGTGGTGCTCATGGGTTCTGTTACAACCTTCTATGAAGCTTTTGAGATCAGGATTGGCATTATAGTTTAGCGTTTTATATATGGCCACTGCCTTTTGACGAAAGGCGGTGGAGTTTCTGATGGGGAAGGAAGAGGCAATTGCGCATCGCGTTCCGCAAGGCGCGGTGCGGCCAGCCTGGGTGGCATAAAAAGCGCGCGAAGTCAGGTCTCGCTCTCACTCCCTCTCCCGTCCCGGTCCACGATTCACGAAGCGGCTCCACGCTCAGCACCACGCCTCATCGACACGTGGGCCAGTACCCTTACCGCTTCTACGTTCTGCTTTACTGTGTAAACGAGATTTCTCAAGCAAATGGACTCCATCCCCGCTACTATGGTCCCAGATCTGATGTTCTCTGATCCTTTGGGGCCTTCCACATCCCAGGCCGGTACCGCAGGGGCCCCCTGCCGTACCCAGCAAACCCTAAGGTAAGAGAGTTTCCTGTACAAGTTAGTCAGGACTTCCCCCAGTGCTGGCGTCTGTTTGCGCCGTCCCTCGCGGCCCGTTCGTGCCGCTTAGCTAGTTCCTTAGGGCCTTCCGCCTGCTTGCCTCCCTGGGTTTGCAGGCGCGCCTCCAGGTCGGGACTGGTGCGCTGGTTATCTGCGGCGACTTCATGTGGCCAGGTTTCGGTGGTCCTGTGCCCTGGGGCCCGGCCCTATTGCATGCTCGGTGGACCATTCGTCCCAGGTGTGCCCTCCCCGGTTTGCTGTGCCCCTAGGCTTGCCCTAGGGGTCATGTTTCGCCCGCGCCTGGCCGTGCGTGCACGGCCAGGCTCCTTTTGTGGTCTGGCATCGCCCTCTGTGGCGACGCCACGCGGCGGTTTCCGGGGTTCTGAGCCCTGGGGCCCAAGCCCGGTAGGCGGCGCCCACGTGGCTTGGAGCTCGGTGAAGCACTCGCCCCAAGGATGCCCTTCGTTTCCTTCCCCGTCCCAGGCGTTTTTCCCTGGAACCTGGTTTGTTGCGCCTTCTAGGCTTGGCCCTAGGGGCCAGGGTTCGTGATGCGCTTGGCCGTGCGTGACCGGCCAGGCTCCCTGCGAGCGTCCTGGCGTCACCCTGGTGGCGACGCCTCCTGGCCGGGTTTTTTAGTTGTCTTTGTCCCTAGGGCCCGACCCTAGGGGCCCATGCCAAGGACGGCATCATGCACCCACGTGGCATGGCGCTCCGAGGAGCGCTTGCCTTGGGCTGTGTTCGCTTCCTTCCTGTCCTTCTCCCTTCTCGCCCTCGGGCAGGAGACGCCCATGTGGCGGCGGTGCCCCGGTGGGTAGACCCAACTCTTTCTTGTTAACGGCTGCCTCACGTCAGCCGGTGTCGTTCGGCATGTTCTTCTTCAGACGTTTGTCTGGACGGTGTAGCCCAGCTTGTTCGTCCCAGTTGTTTGTCCGTCCGGTGTTGCTCGTTTTGTCCGTAACTAGGCGTTTTGTCTGGCTGGGGTAGACCAGCCTGTTCGTTCCTAGACGTTTGTCTGGCTGGTGTAGCCCAGCCTGTTCGTCCTAGACGTTTGTCTGGCTGGTGTAGCCCAGCCTGTTTGTCCTAGACGTTTGTCTGGCTGGTGTTGCCCAGCCTGTCCGTACCTAGACGTTTGTCTGGCTGGTGTAGCCCAGCCTGTTCGTCCCTAGACGTTTGGCCGCTTGGTGTAGCCCAGCTTGTTCGTCCCAGTTGTTGTCTGGCCGGTGTAGGCCAGCTTGTTCGCCCCAGACGTTTGTCTGGCTGGTGTAGTCCAGCTCGTTCGCCCCAGACGTTTGTCTGGCTGGTGTAGCCCAGCTCGTTCGTTCCAGACGTTTGTCTGGCTGATGTAGCCCAGCTCGTTCGTCCCAGACGTTTGTCTGGCTGGTGTAGTCCAGCTCGTTCGCCCCAGACGTTTGTCTGGCTGGTGTAGCCCAGCTCGTTCGTCCCAGACGTTTGTCTGGCTGATGTAGCCCAGCTCGTTCGTCCCAGACGTTTGTCTGGCTGGTGTAGCCCAGCTCGTTCGCCCAGACGTTTGTCTGGCTGGTGTAGCCCAGCTCGTTCGTCCCAGACGTTTGTCTGGCTGGTGTAGCCCAGCTCATTCGCCCAGACGTTTGTCTGGCTGGTGTAGCCCAGCTCGTTCGTCCCAGACGTTTGTCTGGCTGGTGTAGCCCAGCTCGTTCGCCCCAGACGTTTGTCTGGCGGGTGTAGCCCAGTTCGTTCGTCCCAGACGTTTGTCTGGCTGGTGTAGCCCAGCTTGTTCGTCTCAGCTGTTTGTCTGGCTGGCGCAGCCCTGCTTGCTCGTCACAGACGTTTTGTCTGGCCGGTGGAGCCCGGCTTGTTCGTACCCAGATGTTCAGTCTGGCCGGTGTAGCCCGATCTGTTCGTACCCAGTCGTCTGGGATGGCCGGTGTATCCCGGTTTGTTCGTCCCCAGATGTTTGCTGGCCCCGGTGTCCCACGTTATGTTCGCCCCAGCAGTTTGGCCTGACCGGCGTAGACCGGCCCGTTTGTTCCATGACGTCTCGTCCACTCGGTGTAGCCGCCTGTTGTTCCTGCACGTACACGTTCCCTCCTGTTTCCCTGTCCTGTCCTACTCCAGCGCAGGCGCATGCCGTCGGGTGGTCTGTCCGCTTGGGTGGGCTATGTTATGTTATTATCTTATATTTAAGTTTCTAAATTAATTTATTGCATTGTTCAGCTTACAGTTATGCCTTGTATTTACTTACTATTCCTCTTGCAGCGTTAATGCGGTGTCCATTGCTGTGGGATACTCAACTAATTTTGTTTCACTTTTGAGAATATTAGTGCTAGGCTAGCCATTCTCCCTTGATTAGTACTGTTTTAATAACCATTCCATCCCTTGAACATTACAGTTTTACGCTATCCAAACCATACCATGCACATTACTGCTTAACCTACCATCCTATCCCTTGATTAATCCCGCTTTAAGCTACCAAATCTTCCCATGATTACCACTGTTTCTTTTATTTGTTCAGCTTATATGCAAGTACATTATATTACGGTCTTATTCTATTATTAGAATATAATATTCCCCTCCCGTTCTCACTGTTCTGTTCTACTCCTCCAGGGTAGGCGCATGCCGTAGAGCGGTCTGTCGGCTTGGGTGAGCTACGCCATGTTATAATTTATTTAAGTTTCCCTAAATTAATTTATTACTTTGTTCAGCTTTCAGTTATGCCTTGTATTTACTTACTATTCCTGTTGCAGCGTTAAGGCAGTGTCCATTACCGTCGGATATGCAAATAATTTTGTTTCACTTTTGAGACTATTATTGTTTTAATCTAGACCATCTATTCCATGAATAAGTACTGTTTAATTAACCAATCTATCCCATGAACATTACAGTTTTAATCTATCCAAACTATACCATGCATATATTACTGTTCAACCTAACCATCCTATACCTTGTATAGTCCTGCTTTAATCTACCCAAATTATCCATGATTATCACTGTTTACTCTTTTATTTGTTCAGCTTAAATACAAGTATATTATATCTTTTATTTGTTCAGCTTAAATACAGGTATATTATAATACGGTCTTAAGCTATTTACTTGTTCAGTTTCAGTTTGTCTTGTATTTACTCCGCTATTTATTCTCTGTTTTCTAGCACTGCTTAAGCCTCATGCCTTTCTTGCTGTTTTAGGCCTCGCTATGTTATTTATATTATTTATTTAAGTTTCTAAGATTAATTTGTTACATAGTCCAGCTTCAGTTATGCCTGGTATTTACTTAATAACACTGTTGCAGTGTTAAAGCAGTGTCCATTTCTAGTGGGATACTCAAATAATTTTGCTTTTCACTTTTGAGATTATTATTGTTTGAATTCTTCCAAACCATACCACGAATATTACTGTCTTAATATAAACAAACTATACAATGAATAATACGGTCTTATTATAACCAAACTATACCATGAATAATACTGTTCAATCTATACATGAATATTACTCTCTTAATCTATTTTAACTGCTCAGATTTTATAAATAAATAAATAAATAAATATGTTTATTCAGGTAAGGTACATACATACAAGTGATGTTACATTAATGGATTGATATATAGATAGAGCTAGTACATACAATGCCTAAAGCCACTAGTACGCAATGCGTTTCGGGCAAGAAAAACATTAATATCTAGAACTTAATACTAATTGAGCATAAAGAATAAAAAGTGTTGAAAACAAATACAAATAAAGATAAAAAAAAGGGGGAACATGACTGAAAAAGCAGCACAAATACAATAGGTTGACAAACAGTGTTGATTAAAAAAAAATAATAATAATAAAATAACAGACATGGGTTGACAATAAAGGAGTGAGGTGGGTTACAGGGAATTTATTAGGTAGTGTTTAGTTTTTATCTTAAACTGGTTGAGAGAGGTACAGTCTTTAACATGGTTGGGAAGGTCATTCCACATTCTGGGTCCCTTGATTTGTAGAGCATTTCTAGTTTGATTAAGTCGTACTCTTGGAATATCAAAACTGTATTTATTCCTGGTGTGGTGCTCATGGGTTCTGTTACAACCTTCAATGAAGCTTTTGAGGTCAGGATTGGCATTACAGTTCAGCGTTTTATATATGTATAATACACAAGAGAGAATGTGCAGTGACTTAATATCTAACATATTCAGAGATTTGAGTAAGGGTACCGAGTGATGTCTGGGGCCAGAGTTGGATATTGTCCTAATAGCAGCTTTGTGTTGGGTAATAAGAGGACGTAAATGATTTTGGGTAGTAGAACCCCAAGCACAAATACCATAGTTGAGGTATGGATAGATGAGGGAGTAATAGAGAGTAACCAGGGCAGGGCGGGGTACATAATATCTGATCTTAGAAAGAATGCCAACAGTTTTTGAAACTTTTTTTGATATATTTAGAATGTGACCCTGGAAATTCAGCTTGTGGTCGATGAGAACGCCAAGGAATTTGCCATCTAATTTGTTACAAATTTGGGTATTGTTTATTTTGAGATTTATCTGATTAGAGGATTTATTGCCAAACAGAATATAAAACGTTTTGTCAATGTTAAGGGTGAGTTTGTTGGCAGTTAGCCAAAGATGGACTTTCTCTAGCTCAGTATTTACTGTGGCAATTAGAGCAAGGGGGTCAGGACTGGAGTAAATGAAGGTTGTGTCGTCAGCAAATAGAATTGGTTTGAGGTGTTGGGAGGCATTTGGAAGGTCATTAATGTAGATGAGAAAGAGGAGAGGGCCAAGTATGCTGCCCTGAGGAACACCAATGTTGATGGGTAGGGTGGGAGAAATTGTATTATTCACAGAAACATACTGGAGCCTGTCAGTAAGATAAGATTTGAGGTATTGCAGGGAGTGTCCTCTGACTCCATAATGATGTAATTTAAGAAGAAGGTTTTGATGGTTGACAGTGTCAAAAGCCTTACGCAGGTCCACAAATAACCCAACAGGGAACTCCTTTTTATCAAGAGCTGCGTGAATTAAGTTAATCATACTAATAAGTGCATCGTTAGTGCTTTTTTTGGGTCTGAAGCCATATTGACAAGAGCTAAGTATATTGTGTTTGGCTAGAAAAGAGTAAAGCTGCTTGTAGATTAGCTTTTCGAATATTTTTGACAAGTTAGGCAGGATTGATATAGGTCTGTAGTTGTTAACATCAGTGAGATCACCACATTTGTAGACAGGGGTTACTCTTGCTTTTTTAGAATGTCAGGAAAGGTTTGGAGTTCAAGTGACTTGTTGAAGAGCAATACAATAGCAGGGGCTAGAGATCTGGAGGCTTTTTTGTAAATTAAAGTTGGTATCTCCTCGAGGGCACTAGACTTGGTTTTAAGGGAAAGGATTATTTCATTGACATCAGTGGAACTAGTAGGCTTTAGGTACAGAGACTGTGGATAGTTACCTGTAAGATAGTCCTTAACATCAGTACAGGAAGATGGAATATCATTTGCAAGGGATGACCCAATGGAAGAGAAGAACCTATTGAACTCAATAGCAGAATCAGAGGCTGAAAGCTGACCAACGTTATTGGAAAGGAGTGTTGGTTTGTTATTTAAAGTCTTCTTTGATCCCAATATTTGTGAAATTGTGCTCCAAGTTTTTTTAATGTTGCTCTTTATTTGGGTAAATTTATCTTCATAGTATTTAGTTTTGGCTCGTCTAATTATTTTAGATAGCAATAACGAGTAATTCTTTGAGAATGCTTTGGAGACTGTTCCTAGCCTATACTTCTTCTCAAGGTCGTGTTTTTTGTTAATGGATTTAAGTATTCCCTTTGTAAGCCAAGGATTGTTAAGTCTTTTGCTTGTGACTTGTTTTGTAAGCATAGGACAGTGGGTGTTATAAAGGCTAAGAGTTGTTTGT
Organism: Procambarus clarkii; assembly: GCF_040958095.1. NCBI lineage: Eukaryota > Metazoa > Arthropoda > Malacostraca > Decapoda > Cambaridae > Procambarus > Procambarus clarkii. Next base: position 35,589,100 of record NC_091162.1, read on the forward strand.
AGAAAAGATTTCACTGCTAGGTTGATGTCCCATATGTTACCTAACTCGGACTCCCAGTTGACATTATCAGCAGCAGTTATAAAATTGTTTATAGCAGTTTCATTGTGCAGCTTAAAGCTTAACTCCCTTGTCTCTAGAGGTGGTTTGCTAATGTTAGTTAAGAGAAATGTGGGGTAATGGTCTGTAGTGCTATCGGTGATTATACCTGAAGTAAGCGGAGAGGTTATGTTGGTCCAGATGTGATCTAGAGTCGTAGCAGTACTATCAGTGATTCTAGTTGGTCTAGTGATTAAGGGTATGAGGAAGCAGGAATTCATACAGTTGAGGAAGCTAACAGCAGTAGGGTGTTCAGGCTCGCAGAGGTCAATATTAAAGTCCCCTGCGATAATTAGATGGTTTTTGTTCAATCTGTTATCTAGTATTAGATTTCTAAGGTTTGAGTTGAATTCAGACACATCAGTGTTAGGAATTCTATAAACTGCACCCACAGACAGGACAGACTCGGCACCCTTGACTCTGAAACTGGCGAAGATATACTCCCCACAGCAGTCTCTAGTTCTAATTATTTTTAAGCATGTTAGTTCTTGGTGGTAGTAAAGAGCAGTACCACCACCTCTCTGCCTTTTATTACCACCTTTTATTACATCACCTTTTACCACCTTTTATTTGTACCACCTTTGTACCACCTTTTATTACATTGACTTTTATTACGATAGCATTGGCTATGTCCGGTATTCTCAATCACTATGGACACTTAACTTTACTTTGCTTTTGTCTACTTGTGTATGTGACGGTTGCCGGTGTGGCAGCTGGGTCTCCCTGCCTGTTTTTTCCCCCCCGTTAGACCTGCCGATGCTTACTTTTTCATTTTTCCGCAGTGGCGAGAAGCCGGATCATGCAGCAACTGCAACACGGAAGAGGGCTCGGGCGACGTCGTGCGAGGACAACAGCGCAGTGGTGTGAGGACGCAGCCGGCCTGGGCCAGGACGAAACCCGCCCGCTTCGCCTCCCCCTCCTCGGGGGCCTCCTCGGGCGGCTCTGATGTGGACGGCGACCACACTTCCCAGAGGCCCCCTGCCGGCAAAGCGGAGGGTGGCACAGCGTCGCAGCCTCCACCCTTTTCGGCCGACGATTGGACGACGCTGCAGGCGCCCATCGCGCAGGCTCGGGAGCCCTCTCATGTCACAAGACTTCTGGGCATGGGAACCACCGAGGCCGACCCTGCCTCGGCTGCTACAGCCGCGCTGCCCCCCACCTTCACCGACCGTCGCCCACGGGCCAGGGCCAGGGGGCATAAGTCGAGGCGACGTGCGAGCTCCTCCAGTCTGTCCTCCTTCCTTCCTAGTTCGGTAGTGTAGTTGCTTGGCCACCCTGAGGTTTCCCTCGCGGCCAGCGGACACTCGCCCTTCGGGGGGGGGGGGGGTCCGGCCTGCTGGCCTGCGGGCACTCGCCCTTCGGGGGGGGGGGGAGCGCCCGTCCCCAAGTGTTCCGCTGTCCGCAGCTACTACTCTGACTTTACAGCCATTCTACTAGTAAGCCCTACCTTGTCAGGTAATTCCTTCTTCCTTGGCGGCTCGGCCTCTGGCCTGGGGTTATTTTCTTCTCCAAATACATATTCAGGCTTCCCCAGTAACTATGTATTTTCTGCCGCCTGATTATTCTCCAGATAGGGTTTCCCTTATGTTATGTTGTTCACTTTGGTGTCCTGTTATACTTAGAATTAGATTTGTTACATTCGCCTCACTGCTAATTCTAGACATTAGGACATTAGGTTTCTGCAGAGTTTGTTACTAGGCTATAAGATTACGTTATTTTACTACGGGTGTACAATTTAAGATGTTTCGTGTACTTTGAGTTAGCCACGGCTATGTTATACATTTGTTAAGTCCTATTTAGAAGCCTGTTTTACTTCTGCAGAATTATTTATCATGTCAATAAACTTACGCCCCATGAGTTGGTGTCTTCCTTCCCCTGATCAGAAAATGTATAATACACATGAGAGAATGTGCAGTGACTTAATGTCTAACATATTCAGAGATTTGAGTAGGGGTACCGAGTGATGTCTGGGGCCAGAATTGGATATTGTCCTAATAGCAGCTTTGTGTTGAGTTATTAGAGGACGTAAGTGATTTTGGGTAGTAGAGCCCCAAGCACAAATACCATAGTTGAGATATGGATAGATAAGGGAGTAATAGAGAGTCACCAGGGCAGGGCGTGGTACATAATATCTGATCTTAGAAAGAATGCCCACAGTTTTTTAAACTTTTTTTGATATGTTTAGAATGTGTCCCTGGAAATTCAGCTTGTGGTCAATGAGAATGCCAAGGAATTTGCCATCTAATTTGTTACAAATTTGGGTATTGTTTATTTTGAGATTAATTTGATTAGAGGATTTATTGCCAAACAGAATATAATAATAATAATAATAATAATAATAATTTTTATTTAGGTAAGGTACATACATAAAGAGATTTTACAAAGTTTGTTGGCTTTATAGATAGAGCTAGTACATACAATGCCTAAAGCCACTATTACGCAAAGCGTTTCGGGCAGAAAAAACATTAATGACTAAAGCTTAAAACTAATGGGTAAAAAGAAATGATGTGATGAGTACATATAAAAAATAGAGGTAAAAGAGGGGGGAACATTGTTGAAAAAGCAGCACAAATACAATTACAAATTATTACAGAAAATTGCATTCAAACAGCGTTGATTTGAAAAACAAAAAAAACAAAAAACATACATGGGTTGACAACAGAGGGGTAAGGTGGGTTACATGGAATTTATTAGGTATAGCTTCGTTTTTAACTTAAACTGGTTGAGAGAGGTACAGTCTTTAACATGGTTGGGAAGGTCATTCCACATTCTGGGCCCCTTGATTTGTAGAGCATTTCTGGTTTGATTTAGTCGTACTCTAGGAATATCAAAACTGTATTTATTTCTGGTGTGGTGCTCATGGGTTCTGTTACAACCTTCTATGAAGCTTTTGAGATCAGGATTGGCATTATAGTTTAGCGTTTTATATATGTATAATACACATGAGAGAATGTGCAGTGACTTAATGTCTAACATATTCAGAGATTTGAGTAGGGGTACCGAGTGATGTCTGGGGCCAGAATTGGATATTGTCCTAATAGCAGCTTTGTGTTGAGTAATTAGAGGACGTAAGTGATTTTGGGTAGTAGAGCCCCAAGCACAAATACCATAGTTGAGATATGGATAGATAAGGGAGTAATAGAGAGTCACCAGGGCAGGGCGTGGTACATAATATCTGATCTTAGAAAGAATGCCCACAGTTTTTGAAACTTTTTTTGATATGTTTAGAATGTGTCCCTGGAAATTCAGCTTGTGGTCAATGAGAATGCCAAGGAATTTGCCATCTAATTTGTTACAAATTTGGGTATTGTTTATTTTGAGATTTATTTGATTAGAGGATTTATTGCCAAACAGAATATAGAAAGTTTTGTCAATGTTAAGGGTGAGTTTGTTGGCAGTTAGCCACAGATGGACTTTATTAAGCTCAGTATTTACTGTGGCATTTAGAGCAAGGGGATCAGGACTGGAGTAAATGAAGGTTGTGTCATCAGCAAATAGAATTGGTTTGAGGTGTTGGGAAGCATTTGGAAGGTCATAGCTTCATAGAAGGTTGTAACAGAACCCATGAGCACCACACCAGAAATAAATACAGTTTTGATATTCCTAGAGTACGACTTAATCAAACTAGAAATGCTCTACAAATCAAGGGGCCCAGAATGTGGAATGACCTTCCCAACCATGTTAAAGACTGTACCTCTCTCAACCAGTTTAAGATAAAAACTAAACACTACCTAATAAATTCCCTGTAACCTACCTCACTCCTCTATTGTCAACCCATGTCTGTTATTTTCTTTTTTTTAATCAACACTGTTTGTCAACCTATTGTATTTGTGCTGCTTTTTCAGTCATGTTCCCCCTTTTTTTTTATCTTTATTTGTATTTGTTCTCAACACTTTTTATTCTTTATGCTCAATTAGTATTAAGTTCTAGATATTAATGTTTTTCTTGCCCGAAACGCATTGCGTAATAGTGGCTTTAGGCATTGTATGTACAGTACTAGCTCTATCTATATATCAATCCATTAATGTAACATCACTTGTATGTATATACCTTACCTGAATAAACATATTTATTTATTTATTTATTTCATTAATGTAGATGAGAAAGAGGAGAGGGCCAAGTATGCTGCCCTGGGGAACACCAATGTTGATGGGTAGTGTGGGAGAAATTGTATTATTCACAGAAACACATTGGAGCCTGTCAGTAAGGTAGGATTTGAGGTATTGTAGGGAGTGTCCTCTGACACCATAATGATGTAATTTAAGAAGAAGGTTTTGGTGGTTGACAGTATCGAAAGCTTTACGCAGGTCCACAAATAACCCAACAGGGAGCTCATTTTGATCAAGAGCTGTATGAATCGAGTTAAGCATACTAAGTGCATCGTTAGTGCTTTTTTGGGGCCTGAAGCCATATTGGCAAGGGCTAAGTATATTGAGTTTGGCTAGATATGAGTAAAGCTGCTTATAGATTAGTTTTTCAAAAATTTTTGACAAGTTTGGCAGGATTGATATAGGTCTGTAGTTGTTATAGAAAGTTTTGTCAATGTTAAGGGTGAGTTTGTTGGCAGTTAGCCACAGATGGACTTTATTTAGCTCAGTATTTACTGTGGCATTTAGAGCATAAGCTGCTTATAGATTAGTTTTTCAAAAATTTTTGACAAGTTTGGCAGGATTGATATAGGTCTGTAGTTGTTAACATCTGTGAGATCACCACATTTGTGGACAGGCGTTACTCTCGCTTTTTTTAGAATATCTGGAAAGGTTTGGAGTTCAAGTGACTTGTTGAAGAGCAAAGCAATAGCAGGGGCTAAAGATCTGGAGGCTTTTTTGTAGATTAAAGTTGGTATCTCCTCAAGGGCACCAGACTTGGTTTTAAGGGAAAGGATTATCTCATTGACGTCAGTGGAATTAATAGGCTTTAGGTACAGAGACTGTGGATAGTTACCTGTAAGATAGTCCTTAATGTCAGTACTGGAAGATGGAATATCATTAGCAAGGGATGAACCAATGGAAGAGAAGAACCTATTGAACTCAATAGCAGAATCAGAGGCTGAAAGCTGACCATCGTTATTAGACAGGAGAGTCGGTTTGTTATTTAAAGACTTCTTTGATCCCAATATTTGCGAAATTGTTTTCCAAGTTTGTTTAATGTTGCTCTTTATTTGGGTAAATTTATCTTCGTAGTATTTAGTTTTGGCTCATCTAATTATCTTAGATAGCAATAATGAGTAATTCTTTGAGAATTCTTTGGAGACAATTCCTAACCTATACTTCTTCTCAAGGTCATGTTTTTTATTAATAGATTTAAGTATTCCCTTTGTAAGCCAGGGATTGTTAAGCCTTTTGGTTGTGACTTGTTTTGTAAGCATAGGACAGTGGGTATTATAAAGGCTAAGAGTTTTTTAAAGAAAAGATTGCACTGCTGGGTTGATGTCCTCTATGTTACCTAACTCGGACTCCCAGTTGACATTATCAGTAGCAGTTATAAAATTGTCTATAGCAGTTTCATTGTGTAGTCTAAAACGTATCTCTCTTGACTCAAGAGGTGGTTTGCTAATGTTAGTTAAGAGAAATGTGGGGTAATGGTCTGTAGTGCTATCGGTGATTATACCTGAAGTAAGCGGAGAGGTTATGTTTGTCCAGATGTGATCTAGAGTCGTGGCAGTGCTATCAGTGATTCTAGTAGGTCTAGTGATTAAGGGTATGAGGAAGCAGGAATTCATACAGTTGAGGAAGCTAACAGCAGTAGGGTGTTCTGGCTCGCAGAGGTCAATATTAAAGTCCCCTGCGATAATTAGGTGGTTTTTGTTCAGTCTTTTATCAAGTATTAGATTTCTAAGGTTTGAGTTGAATTCGGACACATCATTGTTAGGAATTCTGTAAACTGCACCCACAGACAGGACAGACTCGGCACCCTTGACTCTGAAGCTGGCGAAGATATACTCCCCATAGCAGTCTCTAGTTCTAATTTCTTTTAAGCATGTTAGTTCTTGGTGGTAGTAAAGAGCAGTGCCACCACCTCTCTGAAGTTGACGACAGTTGTGAATTGCTGAGTAGTTAGGCATGTTAAAGAGTTGAGTAGTATCCTCTTTCAACCATGTTTCAGTAAGTATAATAAAAGAGAATTTGTTGTCAATAGCTTCAATCAAGGCACTAACATCATCGAAGTGTTTACCTAGGGATCTAACGTTCAAATTGATTACAGAGATATTGTGATTATGAGTTAATACATTGTTTACATCATGTGCTGCAAAATATCTGCAATTTAGATCATTAAAGTGATTATTGTCATAGATAGTGGATAAGAGGTTAAGTTCTGGGTCTATACTTGACTGCATAAAAAAGCTGATTGCAGGAAAACAAGGAAAAAAAGGCAAATTACAAGGTAGAAATAAGCTATAAAATAGGGAAAAAAAATGTACACAATACTGTACAAAACAAACACAAAAGGGGCTTACAGGGGTACAATGGAGTAAGGGAGTATGGCTAGGCTAGGCAACCTAGGTAATAAATGAGATTAAAGAAAATACATATAAACATGGACTATACAAAACACAAGATATAGACATACTAAACAAAAATATAAACAAGACTAAGCAATACAAAAACAATTTCAGCAAAAAAGAAAAATGAGGTAGATTGCTTACAAGTACTCTCTGGTACACTGTAAGTAACAATAGATAGATAATATATATCAATATAGATAAGAATGTCACGATACAATAAGATAAGCAATTACAGGAACAGATGAAAACAAATCTGCTGTAAAATAGAAAGTAATTATAGCAAAACACAACAATATAATAATATAACAATACAATAAGAGCTTACAAAGTGTTGAGTCTGCTAAATTAGAGAATAATTATGGCAAAACACAACAATAAATGCAAGTAAACAAAAGAATTGAAACAATTAGAGGTAGAATTAAGGTCACTAGATAGCCATGGAGGATACACAAGTTTGGTGGAAAGAACAAAAAATCAGTAGAGACTGTCACGATGAATATATAAAAAAATTTGACAAATAATAATTGTAAAGTAAAATAATCTTAAAGATAATAAATTTTATTTAGCTTAGTTTTAACTTATAATTAGAATGAACTTAATTAAAAGAATAAAAATGAGATCAATAATTGATTTCAATAAATGACATAGATCAATACAAATTAATTTAAAATACAACAATACAATACAACAATACAATTTTATTTAGGTAAGGTACATACATACAATAAATATTTACAAGGATTGTTTGACTTATAGGTAGAGCTAGTACATACAATGCCTAAAGCCACTATTACGCAAAGCGTTTCGGGCATTAAAATATAAATGGAATAGGGTAAGATTAGATTTAAGAGTAAAATTTTACAATGAAACTGAGGTAGATGCTTGCATAAGTGCATGGAGACTTGATGGATTATTTAGGAAATTATATGAATGAGAGAACATTAGGTAAATGGTTAGGCAGAGACAGCACCTTAGACAAAGTTAGATTAAGTATATTTAATATAACAATGTGCTTTAATATACCTACTTATCTCTCTCATCTCATTTTTCTCTTGTAATGTATCTTTATCATTTATCAATTCTGATTGAAATTACCTACTTAAAATTATCTGCTAGATTAAGGACCTGCCCGAAACGCTGTGCGTACTAGTGGCTTTACAAGAGTGTAAATACTGTACTATCCAATGTATTCTCACAAACCCAATGTACCTTCTTGTATATATATAAATAAATAAATAAATAGAAAGTGCTATTACAAGAGCTACATATTTACAGTAAGTCATCATACATTAATGGTAGGTCTTGTTGTTAATACATAATAGTTTGGCCAATGGGGATATCACAGAGTCATAGGGGAGCTTCTGTTTATTATTAGTCCTCACAATACACAACTTGTTTCTGAATCTCATATGTCGTTCATCTACTGGAAGCAAAATGTGGGTACAGTGCAAGAATTTCAGGTAATTTCAAGCAGTCTCCGTGGTGTAGTGGTAAGACACTCGCCTGGCGTTCCGCGAGCGCTATGTCATGGGTTCGTATCCTGGCCGGGGAGGATTTACTGGGCGCAATTCCTTAACTGTAGCCTCTGTTTAACACAACAGTAAAATGTGTACTTGGATGAAAAAACGATTCTTCGCGGCAGGGGATCGTATTCCAGGGACCTGCCCGAAACGCTACGCGTACTAGTGGCTGTACAAGAATGTAACAACTCTTGTATATATCTCAAAAAAAAAAAAAAAAAAAAAAAAAAAAATTTATCCATGGTAATAAGATAGGTTGCCATATCATACAGAGTGAGCTTAGATTTATCTCTAAAAGGCTCAATTTTACAACAATCCAATATATAGTGTTCGAGTGTGTGTCCCTGCCTATGTCCACACACTTTACACTTTACTTCATCTAGATCCCTATACAAGCCGAACTGCCAGAGATACTTGTAGCCAAGTCTTTTACGAGCTGTGACAACATCTGTTAGTCTACTGACTTTGTTACTTGCCCCATACACATGTTTTACTTCACACATTTCATTGTGATGAACAATGGACCTACTAGTTCCAGTTTGCACTGTTCTACTTTCTTCAAATCCATCTAGGAGTTCTCGTCTAATGACACTTTTAAGGGACCTATTTGATAACTCAATAATAATAATAATAATTTTATTTAGGTAAGGTACATACATAAAGAGATTTTACAAAGTTTGTTGGCTTTATAGATAGAGCTAGTACATACAATGCCTAAAGCCACTATTACGCAAAGCGTTTCGGGCAGGAAAAACATTAATGACTAAAGCTTAAAACTAATGGGTAAAAAGAATAAGATGTGTTGAGTACAAATAAAAATAGAGGTAAAAGAGGGGGGAACATTGTTGAAAAAGCAGCACAAATACAATTACAAATTATTACAGAAAATTACATTCAAACAGCGTTGATTTGAAAAACAAAAAAAACAAAAAACATACATGGGTTGACAACAGAGGGGTAAGGTGAGTTACAGGGAATTTATTAGGTATAGCTTCGTTTTTAACTTAAACTGGTTGAGAGAGGTACAGTCTTTAACATGGTCGGGAAGGTCATTCCACATTCTGGGCCCCTTGATTTGTAGAGCATTTCTGGTTTGATTAAGTCGTACTCTAGGAATATCAAAAATGTATTTATTTCTGGTGTGGTGCTCATGGGTTCTGTTACAACCTTCTATGAAGCTTTTGAGATCAGGATTGGCATTATAGTTTAGCGTTTTATATATGTATAATACACATGAGAGAATGTGCAGTGACTTAATGTCTAACATATTCAGAGATTTGAGTAGGGGTACCGAGTGATGTCTGGGGCCAGAATTGGATATTGTCCTAATAGCAGCTTTGTGTTGAGTAATTAGAGGACGTAAGTGATTTTGGGTAGTAGAGCCCCAAGCACAAATACCATAGTTGAGATATGGATAGATAAGGGAGTAATAGAGAGTCACCAGGGCAGGGCGTGGTACATAATATCTGATCTTAGAAAGAATGCCCACAGTTTTTGAAACTATTTTTGATATGTTTAGAATGTGTCCCTGGAAATTCAGCTTGTGGTCAATGAGAATGCCAAGGAATTTGCCATCTAATTTGTTACAAATTTGGGTATTGTTTATTTTGAGATTTATTTGATTAGAGGATTTATTGCCAAACAGAATATAGAAAGTTTTGTCAATGTTAAGGGTGAGTTTGTTGGCAGTTAGCCACAGATGGACTTTATTAAGCTCAGTATTTACTGTGGCATTTAGAGCAAGGGGATCAGGACTGGAGTAAATGAAGGTTGTGTCGTCAGCAAATAGAATTGGTTTGAGGTGTTGGGAGGCATTTGGAAGGTCATTAATGTAGATGAGAAAGAGGAGAGGGCCAAGTATGCTGCCCTGGGGAACACCAATGTTGATGGGTAGGGTGGGAGAAATTGTATTATTCACAGAAACACATTGGAGCCTGTCAGTAAGGTAGGATTTGAGGTATTGTAGGGAGTGTCCTCTGACACCATAATGATGTAATTTAAGAAGAAGGTTTTGGTTGTTGACAGTATCGAAAGCTTTACGCAGGTCCACAAATAACCCAACAGGGAACTCATTTTTATCAAGAGCTGTATGAATCGAGTTAAGCATACTAATAAGTGCATCGTTAGTGCTTTTTTGGGGCCTGAAGCCATATTGGCAAGGGCTAAGTATATTGAGTTTGGCTAGATATGAGTAAAGCTGCTTATAGATTAGTTTTTCAAAAATTTTTGACAAGTTTGGCAGGATTGATATAGGTCTGTAGTTGTTAACATCTGTGAGATCACCACATTTGTGGACAGGCGTTACTCTCGCTTTTTTTAGAATATCTGGAAAGGTTTGGAGTTCAAGTGACTTGTTGAAGAGCAAAGCAATAGCAGGGGCTAAAGATCTGGAGGCTTTTTTGTAGATTAAAGTTGGTATCTCCTCAAGGGCACCAGACTTGGTTTTAAGGGAAAGGATTATCTCATTGACGTCAGTGGAATTAATAGGCTTTAGGTACAGAGACTGTGGATAGTTACCTGTAAGATAGTCCTTAATGTCAGTACTGGAAGATGGAATATCATTAGCAAGGGATGAACCAATGGAAGAGAAGAACCTATTGAACTCAATAGCAGAATCAGAGGCTGAAAGCTGACCATCGTTATTAGACAGGAGAGTCGGTTTGTTATTTATAGACTTCTTTGATCCCAATATTTGTGAAATTGTTCTCCAAGTTAGTTTAATGTTGCTCTTTATTTGGGTAAATTTATCTTCGTAGTATTTAGTTTTGGCTCGTCTAATTATCTTAGATAGCAATAATGAGTAATTCTTAGAGAATTCTTTGGAGACAATCCCTAACCTATACTTCTTCTCAAGGTCATGTTTTTTTTTTAATAGATTTAAGTATTCCCTTTGTAAGCCAGGGATTGTTAAGCCTTTTGGTTGTGACTTGTTTTGTAAGCATAGGACAGTGGGTATTATAAAGGCTAAGAGTTTTTTGAAGAAAAGATTGAACTGCTAGGTTGATGTCCTCTATGTTACCTAACTCGGACTCCCAGTTGACATTATCAGTAGCAGTTATAAAATTGTCTATAGCAGCTTCATTGTGTAGTCTAAAACGTATCTCTCTTGACTCAAGAGGTGGTTTGCTAATGTTAGTTAAGAGAAATGTGGGGTAATGGTCTGTAGTGCTATCGGTGATTATACCTGAAGTAAGCGGAGAGGTTATGTTTGTCCAGATGTGATCTAGAGTCGTGGCAGTGCTATCAGTGATTCTAGTAGGTCTAGTGATTAAGGGTATGAGGAAGCAGGAATTCATACAGTTGAGGAAGCTAACAGCAGTAGGGTGTTCTGGCTCGCAGAGGTCAATATTAAAGTCCCCTGCGATAATTAGGTGGTTTTTGTTCAGTCTTTTATCAAGTGTTAGATTTCTAAGGTTTGAGTTGAATTCGGACACATCAGTGTTAGGAATTCTATAAACTGCACCCACAGACAGGACAGACTCGGCACCCTTGACTCTGAAGCTGGCGAAGATATACTCCCCATAGCAGTCTCTAGTTCTAATTTCTTTTAAGCATGTTAGTTCTTGGTGGTAGTAAAGAGCAGTGCCACCACCTCTCTGAAGTTGACGACAGTTGTGAATTGCCGAGTAGTTAGGACATGTTAAAGAGTTGAGTAGTATCCTCTTTCAACCATGTTTCAGTAAGTATAATCAAAGAGAATTTGTTGTCAATAGCTTCAATCAAGGCACTAACATCATCGAAGTGTTTACCTAGGGATCTAACGTTCAAATTGATTACAGAGATATTGTGATAATGAGTTACTACACTGTTTCCGTCATGTGCTGCAAAATATCTGCAATCATTAAAGTGATTATTGTCATAGATAGTGGATAAGAGGTTAAGTTCTGGGTCTATACTTGACTGCATAAAAAAAGCTGATTGCAGGAAAAACAAGGAAAAAAAGGCAAATTACAAGGTAGAAATAAGCTATAAAATAGGGAAAAAAAATTGTACACAATACTGTGCAAAACAAACACAAAAAGGGGCTTACAGGGGTACAATGGAGTAAGGGAGTATGGCAACCCGTTCTCACACAAGACAGCACATATATGACTTAATGCTTAAAGTCAATATGTTGAATATGAATTAGTAAATATGTGATATATTCCCAGTTACTTTTTTTACCAAGGTCCAAACTCATCCTCACGTACCAATTTACGTGTCACAGTACCCGTCCGTCAACATAGATAGCAGAATATTCGTGATTGGTTCAATTATAAGGAAAATTGTAGTTTTCAGGTCCCACATGGGTTGTGAAATTTACCTACTGTTGTCCATGCTCTTATAATATTACAGATCAGCTATATCCTATTGAAGGCTCGTAGTTTTGTTTTGAGAAATATTAGTTGTTCTTAGTAAATTATAATAAGCACTATAAATTATTACATAGAATAACAGTGCTTCACCAATCAATATTATATACCATAGTTTGGCTTTAAAAATCTTTAAAGAATGTTTTGTAGGAACGCTAACAGAAAACGATGTTACATTTGAATGTCTATGGGGTAAACTACTGTAAACAGGACAGTATTGTGTCTACTATACCAACTATAGCTAGGATGGGTATATTGTCACCTACCGCCTGTTAGGTGGGAAAGGGGTCCAATACCACCCACAGGATGGGTATGAGGGTCACATCCACCCACAGGATGAGTATGGGGATCACATCCACCCACAGGAAGGGTATGGGGTCCAATACCACCCACAGGATGAGTATGGCGTCCACTACAACCCACAGGATGGGTATGGGGCTCCAACCACCCATAGAATGGGTATGGGGCTCCAACCACAAATAAAATGGGTATAGGGTCCAATAATACCCACTGGATGTTTAAGGCGTCCATTGCCGCGCGTCGAGCTCGAAAACCGCAGCATTCATCTCAGAACCATGCCTATTTCACACAGATTCCTTAATAAACGTAAGAGTTTTATATGTCACAAGAAAGATAGAAATATAAGCTTCATTCTAAATACCTTACCACGGGCATATTTAAATTTAAAGCGAAGATACATGTACTTTTATAATAGCCGAGCTTTAACCCCGGACAGATTGATCGACCGAGCAACTCTCTCTCAGAACAATGTTTATTTCACGTGAATTCGTTAATAAACATATATGTTTTATATGTCTCAAGAAAGGCAGACATATAAGCTTCACTTTAAACACTTTACCATAGACATATTTAAAGTTCTAATGAAGATACATGTATTTTAAAAATTACGGAGCTCCCACCCCGTACAGACTGAACGACAGAGCAACTCTCTCTCAGATCAATGTTTATTTCACGTAAATTCGTTAATAAACACAAATGTTTTATATGTCTTAAGCAAGATAGAAATAAGAGCTTCATTTTCAATATATTACAATAGACATATTTATAGCTCAAGTGAAGATACATATGTTTTTATAGTAGCGCTCAGCAGTAGCTTGTCGGGCATGGAGTGCAGACGCCTACGCACTTGCCGATATATTGTATAATTATCAAAGATACGCTAATAAAGCCTAAAATCTTATATGCCTCCAGAAAGACCGAGATATGAACATTATTATGATTTCACCAAATGAAATATATCATGTTCGAGAACAAAGATATATCAATTTTAAATTAAGTTTCGACTCTTGCTCGGGCGAGAGAGAGGGAGCGACTCTCGCCCCATCTATTGGAGATTCTGTCCACTAAAGACCCAAAGCTACTCAAACCCTCCTAGCATTATTTAAGTAATGAAGTAATATGGTATATTTACTATAATGTGGGTGCTGAATGCAGAACATGAGAAAACATATATTTACTCCAAACTAATATAATTTCGTTATGAAATAAGTAAATAAGTAGCATCAAAGGAAGTCGACGGTCCAAGCGACAATGTTGTGGAACGACTTATCCAAGATATATCGTTGTTTGGAAAGTGTTTGTTGGCATATTCAGTTGTCGCACTTCTCTGCACAAATTATCACAAATTTAAATTATAATGTTAACAAGTAGAATACGTATTTTTAATAAAATCTAACATAGCTAGCCAGAAAACATTTAACATTTATTAAAAAAATATATGTTTGGAAGTTAAATCGACTTCATAGGACAATAGTGTTGTTATATATACTCGTTATTCGTTGACATGCGTTCGCTACTTAAACTACCATGTACTGTACTTATGTGAAATCTCCCATGTCTCTTCTCTCATCTCACCGAACCCTACAGGCTCTGTGGTATATTGCTTAATTAATTGAGATTCACAAATAAAGCTTATAATTGTATATGTTATCAAAAAGGCAGAGCTTATTTTAGTTCATTTATTATGCACCCCATACCCATCCTATGGGCGATAGTGGAGTGTTACAGAGGCGCATAATGGGCTCAGGGACTGAGCCCCACAATTCATATAGCCAAGGAAGTTATAATCTTGATAAGCTAGTTACAAAAGTCAATGCACATTGTCACATCAACAATGGGCTCGAGACCGACCACAAGTACAGTTTATAATTTAAGCAACTGACATATATGGAGGGCTAGTGTCACAATTGATTTGTTTATCCTACACATAACCCCCTCTCCCCCATCCAATGGGCAGCGGTGGATAGGTTACAATCAAGTCGTTTTTTGCGTTTTATTCAGAGATTAGATCTTATTGGGTGAGGAAAGATATTCATATTTTAAAGAAGGCTTCTTGGCTGATGCTCTCCATTGATGGAAAATATACAACCTTTTGAAAATCAATGTTAGTTTGATCTAATATTGTAATTAACGCAGTTACCTGATGTTATTCTTCACCTATATCTTTTTCTGGTTAATCCCTATTTACATTATGCAGTTCAGGCTTCGTCGCCAGACTATAGTTTTTAGTTTAGTTAATTTATCACATAATGGGTTCAGGGACTGAACACACAATTTATTTATCTAAGCAAGTTACAATCTTGAGGAACTAGCCACAAAATTCATAACACATCGTCACATCAACAACATGGGTTCGAGATTGACCACAAGTACAGTTTCTAAATTAAGCAAATGCCATAAGTGGAGAGCTAGTGTCACAATTGATATGTTTGTCCTGCACATTTCCACAGTGGTTTGCTTGGGTTCTTTTAATTATCTTAGATATCATTGAAGAGAACCTCCTAGGTACTATGCTGTATATATGCTGGTAAGAAGTATAATTATCCTGAGAAATCGTGTAAATTATGTTGTACGAGTGCTTCCAGTTAAGTAACATAGTTCATTTGTGTGCGCGTGCTTGAAGAGGAAATGTTACCCCCCCCACCCCCCATTGTAAATATTTGTGGGTTTCAGACCATACGGCCACGGCTTACCCTCGCCGCGGTCGAGGGTAAGAACACCGGATGTATACCCAGTATTACAAGTATGGAAAGTTCCTTCACCTATACAAAGACAAGAGACTGAACTTCAGCACCCACATACAACACATAAGGGGATGCTCTGAGAGAGAGAGAGAGAGAGAGAGAGACAGAGACAGAGAGAGAGAGAGAGAGAGAGAGAGAGAGAGAGAGAGAGAGAGAGAGAGAGAGAGAGAGAGAGAGAGAGAGAGAGAGAGAGAGAGAGAGAGAGAGAGAGAGAGAGAGAGAGAGAGAGAGAGAGAGAGAGAGAGAGAGAGAGAGAGAGAGAGAGAGAGAGAGAGAGAGAGAGAGAGAGAGAGAGAGAGAGAAAGAGACAGAGACACAGAGAGAGAGAGAGAGAGAGAGAGAGAGAGAGAGAGAGAGAGAGAGAGAGAGAGAGAGAGAGAGAGATAGAGAGAGAGAGAGAGAGAGAGAGAGAGAGAGAGAGAGAGAGAGAGAGAGAGAGAGAGAGAGAGAGAGAGAGAGAGAGAGAGAGAGAGAGAGAGAGAGAGAGAGAGAGAGAGAGAGAGAGAGAGAGAGAGAGAGAGAGAGAGAGAGAGAGAGAGAGAGAGAGAGAGAGAGAGAGAGAGAGAGAGAGAGAGAGAGAGAGAGAGAGAGAGAGAGAGAGAGAGAGAGAGAGAGAGAGAGAGAGAGAGAGAGAGAGAGAGAGAGAGAGAGAGAGAGAGAGAGAGAGAGAGAGAGAGAGAGAGAGAGAGAGAGAGAGAGAGAGAGAGAGAGAGAGAGAGAGAGAGAGAGAGAGAGAGGAGGGAGAG